>NC_134837.1:248929548-249229548 GCF_004210375.1 Tachypleus tridentatus | reverse complement strand
TTTGATTACAAGTGAAGAAATGTTCATTGTGTTGCTTTCAGTGATTTAAATCTTTCTATTTTTACAGAAGTGCATAAAACATTACATTATTAGTACTGTAACAAAGTCATATATAATTTTAGTTATTCATTTTCAAAAGACTACTGACAATCCAAGCGAAGACTATTTTGTGATACTAAAATAGATTTATTATCATAAAATATTGTCAAAATAAGGTGCAACTAATAATGAAACAAGACCTTTTTATGCAAAAAAGAACCATAATACAGAGGGTTAATCACACTTCATAAGAACGATTTTGTTGTTTTAAGAAAGATACGGGCTCTCTAACCAGATCCCTAATCCGGAGAAACGCATCTGTCCGTAATGCGAAGGCCATAGCTACGAAGTAGAACCTTTCGACCCAATAACAATTGTAGTTAAACTGGACATATCTCAAAGTATCATTAAGAAGGCAGCATTGAAAATAAAGCAAAAAGTCCACAAGTATCCATACACACATCTAAATCAATGACGGTTTTCTTGAAAAAAGATGGTCATGGAAACCGGAATCACACATACTTGTCAAGTCCCCTGATGAGATGTCACAGTAACGATTGTGTGTATCGCAGCTATCCTGCTAAACACAATGAGCAAGACAGACAATGTGGGGAAGTGACTTAAAAGGTCACATCAGACCCATAATGTCATTCTTATGAAGCACAACTAGTCCTTAAATCTTACGCATTTAGCACACTTAAGTTCAACTTCATGTTAATTGCACAAACATGATAGAATTATACAACAGTGTCTACTCGATGGAGCCCAGAAAATTAGGACTACAAAGTCTCGTGTAACTGGCTTAATGTGTAATATTTTACTTTGTCATTTTCTAGGACTTTGACACCAAATATTCTGGTCTTCAGTATTCTCCTGCAGACTTAGCTGACTACATTATGAGAACGAACGATGAGAAAGGAGTAGCCATGGCAATTGATGAATTATTAACAGAAGGATTGGTGAGTACTGTGTGTAATCGATAGAAGTTTGCTTCGCCTCATTAAAGTCAACAAAACTAGACATTATTAACGCAACTTGTTTTTGTATGTTTCTAGTAACAACACGTGGTAACATTTAAACTATAAATCTTAAAAAAACGAGGTTTGTTTATGACCGGGGCCCGGCATGGCCAAGCGTGTTAAGGCGTGCGACTCGTAATCTGAGGGTCGCGGGTTCGCATCCCCGTCGCGCCAAACATGCTCGCCCCTTTCAGCCGTGGGGGCGTTATAATGTGACGGTCAATCCCACTATTCGTTGGTAAAAGAGTAGCACAAGAGTTGGCGGTGGTGGGTGGTGATGACTAGCAGCCTTCCTTCTAGTCTTACACTGCTAAATTAGGGACGGCTAGCACAGATAGCCATCGAGTAGCTTTGTGCGAAATTAAAAAACAAAACAAACAAACAAACATTGTTTATGACAAAATTTCTTATATGGAAATGTTTCTTTAAGCGTATGACGTGAACACTAACAATCACTGCTTTCTAGCATTACCTAGAAATATATGCCTTAACTATTCAGATTTTGAACGCGATATGTTTTTAAACTCAAGAGGTTAATAAAATTTCTGAAACAAAACATTCAAATTCATAGTTTCTGTTAAGCTAGTACCTCGAAGGTGTGAACTCTTAAATACAGTGTGATAAACAGGATAAATCATAAGATTCAGTTGACATCTCTAATTGTATTTTTGACGTTGTTCAAATAAAAGAGTTTAGAGTATGCGATTTTAACGGAAAAGAAAAACATCTTTTCTGTTTATTTTGCAGATTGATATTTGGCTTATAAATAATAAATATCTGTCACATTAGAATTTATTTATATTGTTATTTGAATAATTGTTTTCTCAATAATTAATGTCGCCCCCAGTTGCACAGCGGTATGTCTGCAGATCTATAACCTTAGAAATTGGGTTTTGATATCTATAGTGAGTAGAGCACAGATAACCCATTGTGTAGGTTTGTGCTTAACTTTACACAAACAGTTAACTTCCGGTTGGAGTAAACTAGCTATCTAGAATGATAGGAAAATGTTTGTTTGTTTTTTTGAATTTCGCGCAAAGCTACTCGAGGGCTATCTGCGCTAACCGTTCCTAATTTAGCAGTGCAAGACTAAGAGGGAAGGCAGCTAGTCATCACCACCCACCGCCAACTTTTGGGCTACTCTTTTTACCAACGAATAGTGGGATTGACCGTAACATTATAACGCCCCCACGGCTGAAAGGGCGAGCATGTTTGGTGCGACCGGGATTCGAATCCGCGACCCTCGGATTACGAGTCGAATGCCTTAACACACTTGGCCATGCCGGGCCGATAGGAAAATTCAACATGGTAATGAATCTATTTAATTAAATATACTTTTCTTATAATCTCGCTTAAAAAATGGAATATATTGTTTTATCAGACGGGCACCTTCACTGTTAACGATATTCTTGGCCGTAAACCCAATAATTCCTCACTAGGTTTGATTATCTTGGGATTTTAGGTTGATCATGAATACACATAGTAAGTTAACAATATAGAACAATCTCAGTAATAAAAGTATCACAATAAATCATAGAAATAATGACTTTGTTTAATATAACACATATATCTAGCTATTTGATTAACAGCATGACTTATCTGACGATTTTAATAACTATTTTCTCAACAGTTATTTTCACAAATCTATATCACCTTTGAATAGTTAAAATTTATTATGAAATTTAAGTTAAAACTCCACTCTTGTACATCATTTGTTAATACGCAATGAGATCAAAAATAATTAAATTGTTGTAATTTGTAGATGACAAGAGAACAAGCAATTGCTTACCTCCAAGACGTGAAGACAGAATTGATTTATATGAGAAAACAATACGAACAAGCACATCACCAGGAAGAGATAAATGGAGAAGTTAAAACGAAAAAAGGACAAGAAGAAACTGTTCAAGCAAGTATTTATTGTGAATTCAAATACAATAAAATATTCATGCAATATACTAAGTCATAAATATACTGTAATATTTTATACAAATAAACAGAGCATGAAAAATAGATAAGATGAGAAATAAAAGAAATAAGTGGTTTTATTTTTAAATTATAGAGATAGTTTAATGACAGAGGTTAAGTACGCCATAATAAAATGATTTTAAAAACCTCACCAAATCGTTACAGTCCATGTTAACCACGTCCAGTCATGCTTTACCTGAAGACACACAGACCAATTGTTAGTTTAATGACAGAGGTTAAGTACGCCATAATAAAATGATTTTGAAAGCCTCACCAAATCGTTACAGTCTATGTTAACCACGTCCAGTCATGCTTTATCTGAAGACTATGCATCTTAACAATAACTCTGCGTCTCAGTTTCTGTCACAATAAGGTCAGTTGTCACAAGCTCACGCTTCTTCTGATGGCTTTCCATAGTCCATCTTCCACTCCAACAATTTGGGCGAACAGAAATCATAGACTTTACTGATACATCTTCCTGAGAAGTAACATAAACAAATATTTCATTTTCTAGTACAAGAGGTATGCGATGGTTTAATGGTGATGTCATGGAAGTAGTTTGCTTACAAGTGACTTGTGTTCATTAATGGATTATGTTGAGTGAGACACGAAAGTCACTTGCTTTTATGTTCATTTTTACCTCTTATAACACGTTACACTCTGCTTACCACAGTCTCTCTCTGGACGGTCCAGGTGCCCCCAGTTGATCCATGATCATTTGTTTTTCAAAGTACCAAAGATATCCCCATTTTGAAAATTGGAATTCCCCAATCTGAACATATTGTTATGAACTGATTCAATGGATATTTTGTGCCAAAAAGGACTGTTACAAACTCTTTCACAACAAATAAATTTTGGCAACACATCACACTATCTGAGTAACATCTAGTGTTGTAAGCATTTCATTATGATACATTCTGACTTTATCCTAGCACGGGTCTTACTAATAATTTGCATATTCAGAATCTTTTTAATATAACGTGCTCAAAATCAAACCTTTGTACAACTGATATGTCTCAGGCAGATATAGTTTTTTTAGTAAACAAAATCAAGTATTTTCTAAGAATAATTAACTACAGTGAAAACTAGATTTTTAATGTTATTACTCATTCACTCTTCTAATAATTTATTTTGATTAAGAAAGAAATTATTTTTTGTAATTTTTTTTTCTAGACTGATCATTTTGCGAATCATGTTTGTTTATTTTTATTTTGGATGAAAAATTAGGTTTACATGATTCCACTCTTTTATTGTAACCATTCGAAGATTTTGTGGTTACCCTTTGGCAGTTCTGAAAATCTTCATTACATGAAGGTTTTCTTCTATTCTATTGAATCACCAACCCTTAGTTACGAGTAACCTAAAAGGTAGTGTACTGATCTAGCAATAACATCACAAAATTCAGTATGCTTACACTTACTGTTTTAAAGTTATAATTCTCATAACTTTTGTAAGAATAAAAAAGCTTATTTATTGTGAAATAGTATTTTGAACAATATATATGTAAAAAAGGCTCGTTTGGGTTGAGAAATGTTTTTACGTAGAGGAGCGAACAACGTTTTTACATACATATTTTTCTCCACAAGTGGGTTTTCTCGACATCACTGATTAGTATTTTGAACAATTTGGAAAAAAAATCAAAATAATAATTTGAATATTGTGTTTTTTTCATTAAGACTGTTCTGGTATAAACTTCATGTTCTGTGAACAGACATAAATGTATACAAATGCAACTCTACACACGTTTAACGATTTCTATTTCACTGTTTAAAATAGGATATGTTTATATTTAATTATACACTTGTTTCTTATAGTTATAGTCTGAAACACACTTAACATACAGCAGTTCTCACCCTTGAATAAGTTTTTAAATGAATGATCTCTTGGAGAAAACGTACAATTTTATAGAAAAATTCAAATATCTGAGGTTGTTGGAAAACATAATATTTTCTCGATAATGACAAATAATACTAGTCATTTATGACATTTCTTAATCGTACAGTGAAAATGGTTTTGTTTTTGCATTATTAAGAATTCACTGTATAATTATCTTTTTAAATTTTATGTGAAGAACTTATATTTATCACATAATGTTTCTACCCTAACCAGTAAATTGAAAACATCTTAATTCAAAAGGCTAATACATATGCTATCTTTTTAGATAGTTAATTAGTTAAATTATGATATTCTTTACATTAAAAAATATTTTGAACTTATCTTACAGTACAGTAAACCTAAACAACAAGATTTATCCATGCAAAAAGATGACCATCCAAAAACAGTCGTTCGTAACAAGTTTCCAACAGCGACACCTACAGAAGAATCAAAAATTGCCGTTCCTACAGCTGCTGTCAGAGCTAAACCCAACTCGGAGCCTCTTGGTGTTTACAAAACTTCAGTTCTTAGGTCACCTTCTGAGAGACAGAAATTTACAGTTAATGAACCTGTGGAACAACACCCAGAAGTAGACATGGCAATGATTATTGATAAGTTACGAGCTGCTGGATCCCTCTATGAAGAATATACCCTCAAAGAAATAATCTACCAATTAGCCAAGGACATGTTCGAGCAAAGTATTCTCAGAGGTATTCTAAGTATGATTTAGTATTTCTTTATGTGCTATTTCCCTTTCCTTATTTTTCTTTGTAGCCGGTCTTGACCTAGTGTTTAGGGTACTTGTCTTGCAGTATGAGGGTCGTAGGTTCAAACCTTCCATTCCACTAAACATGATAGTTTTTTTCGTCCGTGGGGAGCATTATAATGTTCTGATCAATCCCACTTTTCATTGATAAAGTGTGTCCCAATAGTTGGCAGTGGGTGTTGTTGACTAGTTGCCTGCCCTATAGTCTATCACTTCAAAATTAGGATAGTTACTACAGACAGCTCTCCAGTAACTGCGCGTATTTGAAGAAGTTTAACATTCTTGTGTAAAGGCTCAGTTTGTCTGTTGTTAAGCGTAAAGCTACACGATTGATTATCTGTGTCCTACTTATCACAGGTATCGAAACTCAATATTTAGTGTTGTAGGCCCTCATACTTACCACTGAGTTACCAGGTGAGGAGGGGAACTTTTATGAGAGAAACCATGATAAATAAATACTTACTTCTTGTAACATAATTTTCCGCTTTCTCATGTACACAAATATTGGTTAATTAGGCTAAAACTTTAACTGAAGATAAAACATATAAAGATTTTTTTTACTCTGTCCCTTGGTCCCCCATTGGGTGTTCGATACCCACAGTTAACACATTGCAGATACCTCGTTGTGTAGCTTTGCAATCAACAAAACAAAAGTAACTTTCTTTCGAATTTTTTACACTACAGTTTTGTCAGAAATAACCCCCCGCTAATACAGCGGTATGTCTCCGGATTACAACGCTAAGATCAGGGGTTCGATTCCCCTCGGTGGGCTGAGCAGATAGCCCGATGTGGCTTTGGTGTAAGAAAAACACTCACACACTTGTCAGAAATAAAATACTATTGCTCATGTCATTTACCATATTCTACTATTTTGTTGCTGTTCTTGCATTTTACATAAGTTTTTTGGCGAATTAATTGTTAATTTCAATTAACTTCCTTAGAGAAATCTGAGAGAGAATTCTGTTTTGTACACCCCTAGTGGCACAGAGGTATGTCTGTGGACGCACACCACTAGAAACCGGGTTTCGATACTGTAGTGGGCAGAGCACAGATAGCCTATTGTGTAGCTTTGTACTTAATTTTAAACAAACGAGTTTGTATCGTAATGTCACATTACTAACTTGTATACCTAAATTATAAATATTTCGTACTAATTAAACATTATAAGTCTTCAAATGATTTTAGTGCACACGTACACACACAAATATACATATATATTAACTCATTAAAAAAGGCTTTTAAAAAGATTGTCCCCTGTGGAGGTTTATATCTCTTTAAACGTTTATCCTCTTTATTATGACTCTGAATGTTAAAGTATCCCAAAACTGCTTGCCAATATTTTAAACCTCCCCTGCCCCAAAACTGAAGCCATCCTATCAGTCTTCAAACGAAAATTCTTCTTTCTAATTTATTGTTTGTTTGTGCCTGTCTTGGCCTAATGATTAGCGAATAGGATGGTTCAAGGTTCAAGCTGCTATATTACACTAAAAGCTCCAATAGATTTAACTGTGGGGGTGTTATAATGGTGGCAGTCAATCCTGCTCTTTGATTCAGAGCAGCTGTGTGAGCGATGGGTGATGTTTACTCAATGCCATGACCCTCGTCAGCATTTATAAATTACAAATAGTTGTGCATGAGCCTTAAGGTCTCTGACCTGTGTCACATATTATAATTTAATATATATCAAATTTATGATATTTGCCAACAAGACTGATACACACAATTTTCTTTTCTAACACAAATATGTTTCAGTATACAAACAAAAAAATGATACAATTTATAATAACCATCATTTCCAATAATGAGTTATATACAACAGTTTTACAACTGAGATAATACTGAGTCTTTTACTCGGTCTAGAACTGAAAATTTTATCATCAATCCAGGTCCACGATGAGCAAACTAATTTTGAGTTGATATTATCACATCTCGTTTAAACTAGCTAGCTTGATTGGACTCACACAGCTGACTTTTACTGATAATGATATTTAATATTTTCACAAAAAATCTAAAATCCAAAGTAATTAACTGAAGTTGAAAGGTTTTAATGTTCGAAATCTAGAAACGTTCCTAGTCCAATTCTGTAGGTGTTAATCACAATTATAACTTCCTAGGCTTATAATAGCACCCTTCCAGCGCGTCATTTTTTATATGCCAATCAACGCAAGTTTCTAGAACTTTCATCAATGATCAAACACACTAGTGTTTTCGGAAATCACGTATTGTTGATTCTTACTCTCAAGAATTTACAAATTTCGAGAACAGGCGGGACTTGCGCAATACACAATCAACAATATACGTCACATGCATAAATATAAAAGTACACAGAAACAAGTGCAGGCACTAAATAAATGTACAACAACAAATCTGTTACGCCTGCCCTCTTAGACTATGTGAGGTTTCATTCGTATTGAAGATACCAAATACCTCACTGTTTATATGACCAAGTGGTAAATAGATCTGTATTTTGATGAATAATTTCTTGTAATATTTTGTTATTTATACCTTCTGCATTTCCCATTGCTAACGTAGTAATGTCTCTCTCTTTTTAATTATCTTGTTTCTAGGTAACCCCTCAGCAGAAGATGCCCTCTCCAGGTTCAGCAACTTTCTTGAGACTCAGGTAGCAACCAATAAGATATCCAGAGAGATGGAGCAGACAGTCCTTGGTAAGGAATAATGGAATTTCGTAATGTTTATAAGGAATAGAAGTACCAAAACATTGTAATGTGGAATGTAAGGATCTGCAATTAGCATTGTAAATTACAGAAAACTTTCTATGAAGTTTATTATACACAGAATTAGGTTTCAAACCTCTATGATTAACCCGTACTGTCTAATACTGTGTAGATAGAAGTAAACCGTTTACTAGCGAGATGCGTTTCTTAGTATTTAATTTTTAAGTAATATCCTTCATTTTCTTTGATTACTTATGGAGAAAACCTGTCGTTTCACCATCCGAGCTACCACAGCACTGAGATATGCATGTTTTCAAAGTGGTACATGCCCATAAGTAATATATATCCAAAAGTAACACTTAGAAAATATGCATTTCTAAATGCTGTGTTATCTAGAATGGTGAAACAACAGATTTTCACCATAAGTAATATATATTGTTTTTTTCACTTTATTCAGATATTATGTCAACTGCTCTGATCGACAGTTTGCGAGAATATCCAGACTTGATACGGATGAGCAACAAATCCTCTAACTCTAACTATGACCAACAGATGGAGACAAAACATACCGCAAACCTGCAAAACTCAATCGAAAAAAACAAAAAATCGTTCCCTGTTCACAGGTAACTGGTTACCTCAAAAATTAATTTAGCTAAATTGCAGTTTATCAAGTGTATGTAATATTTTTATTCTGTTCATGCTGCTCGAGATTTGTGTGATATTTAAATATATATATCTATATGGAGACTGTTTGTTTTTTAATTTCGCAGAAAGCTACATTAGAACTATCAACACTAGCCGACTTTAATTTAGTAATTTAGCAGTGTAAGACTAGAAGGAAGGCAGCTAGTCATCACCACACACTACCAACTCTTGGGCTACTCTTTCACGAATAGTGGGATCAACCGTCACATTATAACATTCCCACGGTTGCATTACATGCAAGACTATACAATACTTCAATGCATGAACACATTACACCCAAAACATTTATTATGATACTTTATTTCATGTAATACCTAGGTATATAGTATGCATTGTTTTAAACGAAATTGCAAGAAATTAAATACGAAAAGCAGATGGTGTCGAAAATGCTCGATTTTGTCCACTTGACATTCCATTTAATGAGCTGAAAATGAAAGCAAAAATTAAAGACATATGAAAATCAAACACACCATCTATTAGAGCAAAAAATTATCTACCAAATGACATGAAATATTTTGCGAAAGCGTTTCATTTATGAATATATTGTTTTAACTTTGAAAAACGCTCACGAATTATTCCTCAACCCAATAGATTACTAGAACGCACATGTTACCTTGACATGTGCCAACTAGAAAAGCAGCTTTGTTTACTTTAATAGTGTATTTTTAAAAGATAACCTGAGGAAGAAAAATAAATTAAATCACAGTTGTAAATCATGTAACTTGTGCAGAAAACACGAGTGCAGCAAGTATAAAGCACGGGTGTAATGTTAAATGTTGAAACCCACAATGTCGATGTCATGCTGTTACCAGTATCTAGGTCATTAGTGACATGAGAATAGCTGCTAGTGACTCCACACTGTTTCGTTAGTGGATAATCTAGAAGGTTTCCCGAAATCCTTTGAGTGTCGTATTCTGGCATGTGTGTTGTATAGTCTTGAAAAACAAGGAATATGGATTGTGAATGTCACAATATTATGAATAAGAGATTATATGTGGTGCCACAGCATGCATGAATATTAGATGACACAGTTTAGTCGCAGCGTTTGACGACTTATTTACTGTCCTTAAGCTTTGAGCACATATGCTCGCCATGTTCATTTTTGTATACAACGTGCCCTTTGTTCCATTGTGCAAATATTATGGTGGTAGTGACTGTGCTCAGTATTAAAGTCGAGTTTGTGTTTGAGTAAATGACTGAGTTTTAGAAGAAGTTGTTACAATACCAATGACAGTCGCCCCATACTAACAAACACATTTCGTAAATCTTCACATTGACTTACTGAGGGCCCGGCATTGCCAGGTGTTAAGGGCGCTTGACTCATACTCTGAGGGTCGCGAGCTTGAATCCCCGTCACACTAAACATGCTCGCCCTTTCAGCTGTGGAGGCGTTATAAGTGATGATCAATCCCACTATTCGTTGGTAAACGAGTAGCCCAAGAGTTTGCAGGGGGTTGTGATGATTAGCTGCCTTCCAGCTTGTATGTATGACGCTGCTAAAGTAGGGATGGCTAGAGCAAATAGCCATCGTGTAGCTTTCCGCCAAAATTCTAAACAAAGAGACTTTCTGAGAGATAGGGTAGTACTGGGACAACCATAGGTACCAAATGCTGCCCTCTTTCTCAATAGCTCTTCATTGCCACAGCAGTATGTCTGCAGACTTTCATCTCTAGAAAGTGGGTTTTGATACCTATTGTAGGCAGAGCATAGACAGCCCATCTTCGTACTTAACTTCCAACAAAAACTTTCTAAACATCTTATTCTTCAGTGGATTTTACAGCAACAAATGGTCCTACTGGAATCCACACTTTATTAAAGTGGTTGTTAGCTTCGTTTTTATTAAAATAATTATTACTTTCGTTTATTTTAGGAAACTCAGGATTAGGTAAAGCAGCAACCCTAAACAAGGGCCACTCCATGGAAAGAGCTGTTGCACATCATCAGTAGGTGAGTTTCAAAGTGTTAATGGAAATTAACTGAGGAAAAGCCACAAGAAAGTTAGAGACACCTACTGGTGTTTCTTCTCATAAGGCATGTAAGAAAATCTAAATTATTTTTGCCAATAAAGTCTGTGCAAGTAAATTATGTACATGATAAATAAGGTTATAATAAAGCTAGTATTTGATTCCATAACATTCTTAAGTTTAAACAACCATTAATAATGTAGACAATCATATATGCTTTAATGTTTTCAAGTGCAACCACACATAAGTTGTTATAATATACAATCTTTTTTTCGCTGCAGAGAATTTGAAATAAAGTAGACGATCAACTGTTTATAAAATTAGTTATGTTACCATGGAAACGGTTCTATAACTTTTTTTCTCTTTCTCTCATATTTAGTTCATAAAAAAGAAAAACCAGACAGAGACTTTCATTGAAAAAACAATTTGCTTTCATGATATCAAATATACCATGTTAATGTACACACATAACTGGTTAAACGTAAATGTATTTCAGCTCAACTCAAGAAATTGTTAGTTATAAATAATAATAAAAAAAAAACGTTATTGTGAATTTATATATTTTTGCAACCACATCTAAATAAAAAATATTAATAAACTCATTTAATATTTCTTCAGGATGGACCCATTGAACTCAGAAACAGAAGAAAAAGAAGAAAACATTAAAATTCATACTCAAACGTATTCAATAGGTGTGTTGACGTATTATTTCCATACTAATTATAAACTGGATGACAAGATTAATTCCTAAATAATCTACATGTTTAAGCACTGCACTACATTTCCACCTCAGACACTTTCCACGTGATGTCTTTACCTATAATTCAGTTAAGGCACACACGCATTTATATATATATATATATATACACACACACATATACATATATCTCTGCTTTGCTCATTTGTACAACAGTATTAGATATATTTTGTTAGATTTCAAAAACTAAATTGATACTAATTGCATTGCAATACTATTAGTTTCTCATAAATATTAAACCTGTTTTACTGTATGTGAAATTCATCGACAGATTTTGCCTGTGTACGAAAAATAAAACCTCATTGTACTAGAGAAAGAAAATAAAGAATTATAATTTATTCTCAAGTAATTTTTTCCGTGATATTACTTATATTTTGTATTCAAATGCTTATTTAATTATAACATTACTTAACTGTGAAAAAATAAAACGGTCTGGACATTCATGGTTGGTACAGCACAGATATCTAGCTAATTGCGTAGCCTTATTTTAATCAGAAATAAACAACAACTTGGCCATTCTTCATTTCAAGACGTTCAGTTGATGCAAAGAGCTTTCTCATATCTCATATCTCTGTTAGTGTCATCTAACATGTACAGCAATATAATTCTTTAAGCACCACACTCCTGGAGTTCATAAAGAGAAGTTTCAAAATATATTTTGTTTCTGATATTTTAAAGCGTTCGTTAAAAATCAGTGATGACGAGAAAACACACTTGTAGAGAAAATATATACTGTATGTAAAAATTGTATGTAGAGGAGCGAACTTACATAAAAAATTTTCTCAACCCAAACGAGCCGTTTTTACATATATAACATTCGTTAAAGACTTTACATCTAATTTAATGGAAAACCGAGCTTTAAACTACATTATTTAAAAAAAATTATATTTGATACATTATTTTGACACTATTAAAAACAAATAAAAGTAAAAAAATATTATTTTAATGTAACAAAAGAGAGTGCACATTTAAGTCAGAACAGTCTGGTGTTTTTTTGTTTTTTTTTGCTCAAAAATGAAATCCAAATGTATGTTTTTGATTGAAAACATTAGTAAATAATTTCTTGTGCTTCCAAGAATTTGGGGCCTGACCAGGTGGGGTAGAGCGTTCACTCGTAATCTGAGAGTCGCGGGTTCAAATATCTATCTCACCAAACGTACTCGTCCATTCAGCCGTGGGGGCGTTATAATGTAACGGTCAATGCCACTATTTGTTGGTAAAAGAGTAGCCTAAAAATTGCCGGTGGGTGGTGACGACTAACTGTCTTCCCTCCAGTTTTCTACTCCTATGTTAGGGACGGCTAGGGCAGATAGCCCTCGTGTAGTTTTGCGCGAAATATATTAAAAAATTAAGGTATTCATCAATGTTTCTTCATGTTCAATTTTATAACTGTATTTCTAATACAAATTTTTTTTTCTATTTTATCTTGGTCTGAGCGTGTCCTATTGATTAATTTATCTGACTAGCTATCCAAAGGTCTCATGTTGAAGACATAGCGCTGTCAAATATGTATCGCAATTTTAACTATAACTGTTTTATACCAGTGACAGTCATTCTTGGTGTCTGGTTAAGAGTAGACACTTCAGTTAGCAGTGTCTGTCAAATAGCTTTCTTTTTCTGGTCCACGATTCAAAATTAGGGAAAGGTTTTATCTGAATCATTGAGTCTTTGTTCTAAACAATCAAAGTATTTCATGTTTAACTCTCATTTCTTGTAAGATATGCTATTATGTTTTATCAAAGGATTTGTGCATTATTTTCAATATTATCATTCATAAAGGTAAGAACGAAAATGACTTCGAAACTAATAATATTTCACTTCTTCAGTTTCCGTTTCCTGTGTACCTCAGTGCTTTAAAACGGCAAAAGGACACAAACCGACATCACACTAAGTGTAAGACATATCATTTATTTTAGTTTTGTAATTTACTAAATTCGTTTTCATTGTTTACATACGTTGATATAAGTAATACAACTTTTCTAAACCCCGTTCCACCAATTAGCATCTGTAATTCTTTACGTGAAGTTCCTAACTTTAAGATAATTGTGTAGCAACTAATCAGTTTATCACAGGTAATTCTATAATATTTGAGTAATACTGTATATTAAGGTATTTATGACATCATTTTAGGTTCATAATGCTCTTCGTGTGAACAAAACCCAATTTCAAAAGTTTAGGAATAAATTGATTCATTTCGTAGTAATTTAGTAATTATACCGAAAATTATTCAGTTTGTTATTTTCACAGATTTGCTGAATTTTGAATATTTCTAAAACATTCATTAAATATGTTTACAATTGTTTAGGATGAAATATTACATTTAGGTTATGAAATCAAATATATAACCCGAAACATAATTTCACAATAAAAATTTAAAGGAAAAACCTTGTGAAAAGTGTTTTAAATTCCTTAGCATTTCAATACGTTCTCAGTTTTCAATATTTTCTCTTCCCGTCGGTGGACTCAGAAAATAGCTCCATGTGGCTTTCATATGAGAAAAAAAAACACACAGACACTCAGTATTTTCTCACATTGTTTTCAATAACTTATAATTAGAAAATAAAATATTGAAAAATTGGTTCTCCTTGTCTAAGCTAAATTGGTTCTGATGATTACTAAACCTTATTGGTTATCTTGAAACAAATTGTTTGGTTTTCGGTTTGTACTCTAGAATTACAAAAAAAAAAAACAAAAAACAATAGCAACTAGTATAAACATAAAGCAATTACGCACTTGTAATATAATTTAACCTAACGCGCCCGTTGTATACCGCGAAAATATTTTTACGAAAGTCAATTATCAAAGGTAGAGATATTTGTGTGTATTTTGATAACCGAATTCAGTTGCGTAGAGAAAATTGCAATGAAAAATTAGGTTTTACTTTTTCAGTAACATTAACTACTGCTACGAATTTATTTGTGAATTTCTTTTCATCGTCAGAAGGCAAGTTTTAGTCAAGAAAAAGTAACATGATCCATTCATTGAATCGTTACTTCCGTTGTAGCAGACTAGTTTAGTTGAATTCAGAGCTCACTATTGTTGCTTAGAAGAGCGAAGCTAATAAACAAAGTAGGCCTCGTACAATGATAGATCCCATACTTTAGTAAATTGTCTAGCAATATTTATACTGTTGCTTGTTGCTAGTACTCGACGTCCTGTCATAGGGCTTGACTGTCATCAACCAATATCGTGTGACATCCAAAATTAAACGTACTAATATGACGTTTCATAAGCGCTTGAAACCAAAAGAAGTTTTACTGCCAACCCTTGAAGTGTTAACGTTAAACTTTTGGCATTAAAGTGTTAAAATTTGTTTTTCTACCGTTTATCAGTATAGAGAGCAACAACAACAAAAACAATTAAACGGTTTTACTCCATATTACTTGTGATGAGCGAAAAGACTCATTTCCGAAATATTCTTAAGTAAAAATTATTCTCACCAATAGATACGTCAGACGTAAAACGAATGACCACAGAAAAACAGAACAGCATGTTTAATCTTCAGAATTTACACATTCCATGGTCAGCAGTTTGAAATGTTTTCATGTAACGTGCATACGAACTACACGCACATATATAATGGGATAACCTTCACGAGCGTAATAAATACGTAAAAATATTCAAAGCTCCACCAGGTTCAAATTATTAAATCTTTTTACTTATAATTTTGGTTTCAGTAGATTGACAGCGCTTTTGCAGCTTTCGCTCTGTTCTTCAACGCTAACTTCCTACCTAAACCAAGTATATAGATAGGACATTTCGAACTTGCTGGTGCTTTGAATCAGGGACGTAGGCAGAAATGACCATTGTTTTTTTGGTTTGAGTGCTTGATGCAAGCGCCGCAGGTGCGAAGCTATGCTAGAGGGTCCTGGGGCATGCTCCCCCCGGGAATTTTTAAATAAAAACATAAAAGAAAAGCCTGAATTATGCATTCTGAGACCACCTTTTTGGCAAATTTCAGAATGGCACACTGAGGTGTTTGTCTTATTTTTTAATTATAAATAAATATATAGGCATATATATATAAAATATAACGTAAAGTTATCAAGCCCAGCAAAGTAGGCCTGCAGTCCTGTCATCAACATATAAAATATAGAGTCACTCAGGAGAGTTGCCCGGCATGGCCAAGCGTGTTAAGGCGTGCGACTCGTAATCTGAGAGTCGCGGATTCGCATCCCTGTCGCGCCAAACATGCTCGCCCTTTCAGCCGTGGGGGCGTTATAATGTCACGGTCAATCCCACTATTCGTTGGTAAAAGAGTAGCCCAAGAGTTGGCGGTGGGTGGTGGTGATGACTAGCTGCCTTCCCTCTAGTCTTATACTACTAAATTAGGGACGGCTAGCACAGATAGCCCTCGAGTAGCTTTGTGCGAAATTCCAAAACAAAACAAAACAAACACTCAGGAGAGTGAAAATATATGTATAGTGTCTATAATCTGTATTTAAATATCATGAACAGTGTATGTTTAGATTCCCTGGATTTCAAGAATTAACTTCACAAATAAACAGTGAGTGGCAGGCTGGCAGCACAGCGGTACTAACCTAGTATCATTGGCGCCATCTATAGTGAATTATTCACTATAGATGGCGCCATTGGTACTATGATTGTGATGTTGACAGACAAAAGTTGCGATAAACAATCATTCACTATGTCAAGCCTGAAAAAGCAAGAGACACTGCATGGGTTCTTTAAACCCATTCATGAGGCTGAACCAGATCAATCTGCTGCAGCTGATCAGGTTGAATCAGAATTGTCAACTGAATTGTCAGAGTCATCACCGTGCTGCCACTACTACCTCAGGTCTAGTCTGGGACATTGGAAATTACATTTCTGATGATGTCAGCATTGGTAAACAGACAAGTCGACTCCTCATTATATTAATTTTGTGTTAAAAATCATGCAAACACTCTTATGAGTTTTAGACTGAATATTCATTGCTGCTAATGATTGTAGGCCTACAGCCATAAAATGTTAGGCCTGCTCTGTGAAGTACAGCTCTCAGCCTTTCTCTTCGAGGTTACTGTACTAAACTTTATTATGTGCAAAATAACTTAATTAGAACTATGCCTTTCCGTCTCTTTTAGATAAACGCTAAAACAAAAAAATGCCTCCTTGAGAATGCCTGGAAGCCAGGGAGTGATCATGTTTTCCCCCAGTGTGGTCTCAGAAAGCTGCGTTTTCAGCATCGTTGGCTTTCACAGTAGAGATGGCTGCTCTACAGTCAACATGCAAAGGGTGCTTTCTGCAAGTAGTGTTGTTTTTTTGCTCCTGATGGTGCTGGTGTTGGAAGCCAGAAATTGGAACAACTAGTGAAATTTCCATACGCAAACTGGAAGAAGGCTGTTGAAAACTTCAAAGCCATGAATTGGAAAAAATACCACCAAGACAGTAAAGAAAAAGCTAACAATTTTCTACAGGTCGTAAACACAAGTTCATCTGTGCACTTGCAACTTGATGAAACTTACAAGCAAGAAACTGAAGACAACCGGCAATATTTAATGCCTATTATTGACACTGTATTGCTGTGTGGGAGACAGGGTTTAGCTTTGAAGGGAAAATATGATTCTGGTCCAATATTTGTTGGTGAAACTGATGAGGAGCCCATCAATAATGATGAGAATTTTCGGGCAATTTTGCGCTACAGGGCAAAGAGTGATGTCAAGCTTTCAGCAAGCCTTAAAAGTACAAAGAGGAATGCTACGTATCTGAGTCCTCAAATTCAAAATGAAATCATCAATGCCTGTAATACTCATGTTCTTGATGCTTTGGTCAATATTAGCTGATGAAACAACAGATATTTCAGGCATTGAACAGTTTTCGCTGTGTGTTAGATATTTGCATGCCAGTGACAACTCTACTGCAATGAGAGAAGATTTTTTTGCAATTTATACCTGTTTATGATGTTACAGGCAGAAACTTGACTGATGTTATCGTAACCAAGCTGAAAAAATATGGTATTGACATGGCTTACCTGCGAGGACAAGGGTACGACGGTGCTGCCTCTATGAGTGGGGAATTCAATGGTGTCCAGAGACACATAACTGATAAGTTCCCATTCGCACCCTATGTACACTGCAGTGCCCATTCCCTAAACTTGGCAATTTCTGATGCTTGTAAAGAAGTTCCTGTGCAAAATTGCATGAAAGTAATTTCTAGCATTGAAAACTTTCTCAATACACCCAAACCAAAGCACGTTTTGGCTCTTTCGGTGAAGAATAAAGCACCTGAATCGAAATAAAAAGTTTGAAAGGTCTCTGCCCCACCTGATGGGTTGAGAGACATGATTCAGTCATTTTCTTTCTAGAATTAATCCATGCAGTTTCAGATGCCCTTGAGACCATATCAGGTTGGCAAGACAAAGATTGTGCCACGCAAGCCAATCAATTGTTGTGTTCTATAACAGCCAGAATTCATCATCACTCTACTTACCAATGCTAAATTGCGTTCCTTTAGTTTACCTCTGTACAACTTACTGCAGCAACAGAACATTAATTTAGGTGCTGCGATGCATCACGCAGAAATAGTGGAAGATTTAATCCGTTCACTCAGAAATAATATTGTGAATGAATTTAACAACATTTTCTGTGAGGCTCAAACTTTGTGTAGTAAGCTTCAAATTGACATCATAATGCCAAGGCAGACTAAAAGACAGATGTATCGTGCTAACCCACAAACCACTAGCCCTGAGGAGTACTTTCGTATTGTTGTATTTGTACCATTTGTTGATCACTTTCTTTCACAAATATGTGACCGTCTGTCCAGTCACAAAACTCTCCTTTCAAACTTCATGTGTTTACTACCATCAGGATCTACCACAGAACGGTCAGAACCTACAGCACAACAATGTGACCAACTTAAAGAGTTGGTCAATATATACGAGGCTGACATTTGACAGCACCTCACTAACTTCAGTAGTTGAGATTAGGATTTGTTTCAAATCACTTGCGAACAACAGACCAAAAAATGTCATAGATGCATATGCAATGTGCAATGCAGAAATGTTCCCAGTCATTTCTAGACTGTTGAAAGTATTTGCCACGCTGCCTGAGTCAAGGTGCTCAGTGGAGCGTTCGTTTCCAACTCTCAAAAGACTCAAAACGTATTTGAGAAATACCACCACTGAAGATCAATTGAATGGCCTGGCCTCATTATACATTCACCGTGATATTAAAGTTGAACCAAACTGTGTTGTAGATGCACTGGCAAGAACAAACAGGCGTTTCAGTCTTTCATAGATATTCGATTGTATTTCTCTAGTTCTGACAAAACTTACCGTATTAAAAGAGTGTTCAAACATAAATTTGAATTTGACCATTTGTTGTGTGTGAAATTATCTGCCATGCAATCACAGATCTTTATGAAACTTTAAAGGTGGCAACTAAACTTGTCTAAAGAGTTTTGGTACATGGGGGTTAACCCAACAACATGGCTTCGGGCCTGCGGCGCTTGCATCAAGCACATAAACTAATCCCCTCATTGACCATTTCTGGCTACGCCAGTGCTTCATTACCTTGCTAAGTGTTTGATATCCAAATCTCTTCTCATACTTTTTTAAAATATTTATTCCTCAGATCTCCATTTTGCATTGCCATACCGAACGCTTGATATCCAAGTCTCTAGCCTTCAACATCTTCCTAACTATTATGCATTCAAATATTTATTCTGGTCCTTCTATCTATTTATCACCCAATCTCTCTTCTTTTTTGTATTACACACCACTACTCACCCACATATCTATTCTTCTGCGTCTTGCTATTTGAAATTCACATATCTATTGGTCATAATTTTATAAAAAATCTGGCGTACATTCCTTTTTTTTTTTCACTACCATTTAACTGTGTGACATCCACATCTCCATTCTTCATCGCCTAGCTAAATATTTTAGATCTAAATCTCTATTCATACCTTTTTGTAAGTGTTTACACCTCATATCTCCATTTTGCATTATCTTTCCCACCGTTGACATCAAGGACCCTATTCTTTATCGTCTGGCTAACTATTTGACAACCAAATCTCTATTCTCCTCCTTGTATATATCTAACATCCAAATATCTAAAACTCGTTGTATAACACACCACTTCCCGCCCACATCTTTATTCTTCTTCGTCTTTCTATTTGAAATTATTATACCTATTTGTCAAAATTTTATAAATATCTAGCATACACATATTTATTTTTCACGTACCTTTTAACTGTGTCACACCCACATCTCCATTCTTCATCCATTTGCTAACTATTTGAGATCCAAATCTCCATTCATACCTTTTTCTAAGTATTTATTCCTCAGTTCTCCATTTTGTATTATCTTTCCCACCGCTTGACATCCAGGACCATATTCTTCATCGTCTTTGTAACTATTTGACAAACATACCTCTCTTCTTCTCCTTCTATATATCTAATATCCAAATCTCTATTCCACGTTGTATAACCTACCACTTCCCACCGATATCTCTATTCTTACTAGTCTTGCTATTTGAATTTCATAGATATATTCGTCATACTTTTATAAAAATCTGGCGTCCATATCTTTATTTTTCACTACCTTTTAACTGTGTGACATCCACATCTCCATTCTTCATCGCCTTGCTAATTATTTAAGATCTACATCTCTATGCATACCTTATTTTAAGTGCTTACACCTCAGATTTCGATTTTGCGTTATCTTTTCCATCGCTTGACATCCAGGGCCCTATTATTTATCCTCTGGCTAATTATTCAGCCAAATCTCTATTGTTAACCTTCTATATATCTAACATCCAAATCTCTATATCTCGTTGTATAACCCACCACTTCCCACCCACATCTTTATTCTTCTCTTCGTCTTGCTATTTGAAATTTATATATCTATTCCTCATAATTTTATAAAAATCTGGCATCCATATATTTATTTTTCCCGTACCTTTTAACTGTTCGACATCCACACATTTATTCTTCATTCCTTTGCTACGTATATGAGATCCCAATCTTCACTCATTCTTTTTACTAAGTATTTATTCCTCAGATTTCGATTTTGCATAATGATGCCCAACGCCTGACATCCCGGAACCTATTCTTTATCAGATTGCTAAGTATTTCATATCCAAATATCTATTCTTCTTGGTATTACCCACAACATCCCGACCACATCTTTATTGTACTTAGTCTTGCTATTTAAATTACTTTATATATTCTCCATATTTTTACAAAAAACCTGGCATACAGATCTTTGAATTTCACCTACCTTTTAACTATGTGACATCCATTTTTCTATCTTCATCGTCTTGCTAAGCATTTGACATCCAAATCTCTATTCATACCTTTTTCTAATTATTTATTCCTCAGATCTCCATTTTGCATTATGTTGTCCACCTTCCACATCTATGTCCTTATTCCTCATCGTGTTGTTAACTATTTCACAAACAAATATCCCTTCTTCTCCTTCCATATATCTGACATCCAAATCTCTATAACTCGTTGTATAACCCACTACTTCCCACCCACATCTTTATTCTTCATCGCCTTGTTAGGCATATGAGATCCAAATCTTCATTCACTCTTTTTACTGAGTATTTATTCCTCAAATTTCCATTTTGCATTATATTATCCACCGCTTGATATCCAGGACCCTATTCTTCATCGTCTTGCTAACTATTTCACAACTAAATCTCTCTTCTTCTCTTTTTATATATCTAATATCCAAATCTCTATTCATCCTTGTATAACCCACCACATTCCGCCCACATCTCTATTCTTTTTCGTCTTGCTAACTGAAATTCATATATCTATTAGTCAAAATAATTAAAAAAAACTGGCATCCATATATTTATTTTCACGTATTTTTTAACTCTTCGACACCCATCTCTTTATTCTTCATTCTCTTGCTATGTATATGAAATCCAAATCTTTATTCATTCTTTTTACAAGGTATTTATCCTTGAAATCTCCATTTTGCATTATCTTACGCACCGCTTGACATCCACGACCATATTCTTCATCGTCTTGCTAACCATTTGACAACAAAATCTGTCTTCTTCTCCTTCTACATATCTAATTTCCAAATCTCCATTCCTCGTTGTATAACCCACCACTTCCCGCCCACACCTCTATTGATGTTAGTCTTGCTATTTGAATTTCATAGATGCATTCGACATAATTTTATAAAATCTTGCATCCAAACCTTTATTTTTCACATCCACATCTCCATTCGTCATCTCCTTGCTGAGTATTTGAGATCGAAATCTCTATTCATACCTTTTTCTAAGAATTTATTCCTCCGATATCTATTTTGTATTACGCTGCCCACCGCTTGACATCCATGAACGTATTCATCATCGTATTGCTAACTATTTCATATCCAAATCTCTATTCTTCGTGGTATTACCCACAAATTCCCCACACATCTCTATTGTTCTTAGTTTTGCCATTTGAAATTCCTACATATATTCTTCACATTTTTACAAACACCTGGCATACAGATCTTCTAATTTCACCTTCCAATTAACTGTGTGACATCCATTTTTCTATCTTCATCGTATAGCTAAGCATTTGACATCCAAATCTCTATTCACACCTTTTTCGAATTACTTATTCCTCAGATCTCCATTTTGCATTATCTTGCCCACCGCTTGAAATCCATGTCCCTATTCCTCATCGTCTTGCTAATTATTTGACAACCCAATCTTTCTTTTTCTTTTTCTATATATCTAACATCCAAATCTCTATAACTCGTTGTATAACCCACCACTTCCAACCCACATCTTTCTTCCTCTTCGTCTTCCTATTTGAATTCATATATCTATTAGTCACAATTTTATAAAAATCTGGCATCCATATATTTATTTTTCCCGTACCTTTTAACTGTTCGACATCCACACATTTATTCTTCATTCCTTTGCTACGTATATGAGATCCCAATCTTCATTCATTCTTTTTACTAAGTATTTATTCCTCAAATTTCCATTCAGCATTATCTTATCCACCGCTTGACATCCAAGTTCCTATTCTTTATCATTTTGCTAACTATTTCACAAACAAATCTCTCTTCTTCTTTTTATATATCTAATATCAAAATCTCTATTCCTCGTAGTATAACCTACAGCTTCTTGCCCACATCTCAGTTCTTGTTAGTCGTGCTATTTGAATTTCATAGATATATTCGACATAATTTTATAAAAATCTCACATCCATACCTTTATTTTTCACGTATCTTTTAACTGTGTGACATCCACATCTCCATTCTTCATCGCCTTACAAAGTATTTGAGATCCAAATCTCCATTCATACTTTTTTCTAAGTATTTATTCCTGAGATCTCCTTTTTACACTATCTTTCCAACCACATGACATCCAGGACCCTATTCTTTATCGTCTTTCTAACTATTTCATATCCAAATCTCTATCCTTCGTGGTATTACCCACAACTTTCCGCCCACATTTCTATTGCTCTAAGTCTTGCTATTTGAAATTCCTATATATATTCTTCATATTTTTGCAAAAACCTGGCATACAGATCTTTCAATTTCGCCTACCTTTCAACTGTGTGACATCCATTTTTCTATCTTCATCGTATAGCTAAGCATTTGACAACCAAATCTCTATTCTTATCCTTCTACATATCTAATATCCAAATCTCTATTCTTTGTTGTATTACCCATCACTTCCCGCCCACATTTTTATTCTTATTCGTCTTGCTATTTGAATTTCATAAATATATTCAACATTATTTTATAAAAATTTGGCATCCATACCTTGATTTTTCTGGTACCTTTTAACTGTGCGACATTCACACCTCCATTCTTCATCTCCTTCCTATGTATTTGAGATCCAAATCTCTATTCATACCTTTTAATAAAATAATATAAATAATATAATATAAATAAATATTTATTCCTCAGATCTCCATTTTGCATTTTGTTGCAAAATTTTCCTCGTTGCATAACACACCACTTAACGCCCACATCTCTATTCATGTTAGTCTTGCTATTTGAATATAATAGATATATTCGTTATAATTTTATAAAAATCTGGCATCCATACCTTTATTTTTCACGTACCTTTTAACTGTTCGACATCCATATCATTATTCCTTATTCCCTTGCTATGTATATGTGATCCAAATCTTCATATATACTTTTTACTAAGTATTTACTCCTCAGATCTCCATTTTCCATTATTTTTCCCACTGCTTGACATTCAGCACCCTATTCTTCAACGTCTTCCTAACTATTTGACAACCAGATCTCCTTTTTGTTTTATCTTTCCCACCAATTGATATTCAGGTACCTATTTTTCATCATTTTGCAATCTATTTGACACCCAAATCTCTATTCTTCTCCTTCTAAATATCTAGCATCCAAATCTTTTTTTCTATTTGTATAACCCATGACGTCCCGCCCACAACTCTAATCTTCTTCCTCTTGCTATCTGAATTTCATAGATCTATTCGTCATAATTTTAAAAATATCTGGCATCCATACCTTTATTTTGCAAATGCCTTTTAACCGTTTGACATTGACATCTCCATTCTTCATCTCCTTCCTAAATATTTAAGATCCAAATCTCTATTCATATTTTTTACTAAACATTTATTCCTATTTCAGAACCAAATTTCTATTATTCGTTGTATTACCCGCCACTACTTTCCCGCATCTCATTTTTTTTATTCTTGGTATTTGAAATTGGTATATCTATTACTCACATTTTACAAAAATCTCGCTTACTAATCTTTATTGTTTAAACTACCTTTTAACTGTTTGACATTTATATCTCTATTCATCATTGTTTTCTTAAATATTTCACATAATAATATCTATTAATATATTTTTCTAAGGATTTATCCCTCGGATCTCCATTTTCCATTATTTTACCCACGGCATCACATCCAGATCACTGTTCCTCATAGCTTTGCTAACTATTTGACAACCAAATTTCAATTCTTCTCCTTCTATATATCAAACATCAAATCTCCATTCTTCGTTGTATTACCCACCACTTCCCGCCCCAATCTCTCTTTTCTTAGTCTTGATATTTCAAATTCGAAAGTCTATTGTTCATATTTTTACAAGAATCTGTCATCCATATCTTTATTTTTCACGTACCTTTTAACTGTGTGCCATTCACATCTCTATTCTTTATCGCCTTGCTAAGTATTTGAGATTTAAATTGTTATTCATACCTTTTCTCAGTATTTATTCCTCAGATTTCCATTTTGCATTATCTATCCCACCACTTGATATCCAGGTCCCTATTCTTCATCATTTTGCAAACTATTTGACACCCAAATCTCTATTCTTCTCCTTCTATATATCTAGCATCCAAATCTCTTTTTCTATTTGTATAGCCCATTAATTCCCTCCCACTACTCTTATCTTCTTCCTCTTGCTATCTGAATTTCATAGACCTATTCGTCATAATTTTAAAAATATCTGGCATCCATACCTTTATTTTGCAAATACCTTTTAACTGTTTGACATTCACATCTCCATTCTTCATCTCCTTCCTAAGTATTTAACATCCAAATCTCTATTCATATTTTTTACAAAATATTTATTCCTCAAATCTCCATTTTGCATTATCTTACCCAACGCTTTACATCCAGGTTCCTCTTCTTCATCGTCTTCCGAACTAATTGACAACCAAATCTCTATTTCTACCATTCTGTATATGTAACACCTAAATATCTTACCTTCCTTGTATTACACAACTCTTTCTCCCACATCAACATACTTCTCAGATTAATGATTTCAAATTCATATATTTATTCTAAATATTTTTTACAAATATCTCGCATACTAATCTTTATTTCTGACCTCCCTTTTAACTGTTTCACACTCATATCTCTATTCATCATAGCTTTCTTAAGTATTTCACATCTAAATCTCTATTAATATCTCTTTCTAGGTATTTTCGTCTCACATCTGAATTTTTAAAAATCTTTCCCTCTGCTTCACATCCAGGACCCTATTCTTCAACGTCTTCCTGACTATTTCACAACCAAATCTCAATTATTCGTTATATTACCCATCACTACCCTCCCGCATCTCATTTTTTTCTTCTTGGTATTTGAAATTCGTATAACTATTCTTCATATTTTTCCAAAATCTCGCTTAATAATATTTATTGTATAAACTACCTTTTAACTTTTTGACATTCATATCTCTTTTCATCATTGTTTTCTTAAGTATTTCACATCGAAATCTCTATTATTATCTTTCTCTAAGTATTTATTTCTCGGATCTCCATTTTGCATGATCTTACCCACGGCATGACATCAAGGTCACTATTCTTAATCACCATGCTAACTATTTGACAACCAAATCTCTATTCTTCTCCTTCTATATATCTAGCATTCAAATCTCTTTTTCTATTTGTATAACCCATTACTTCCCGCCCACAACTCTAATCTTCTTCCTGTTACTATCTGAATTTCATAGATCTATTCGTCATAATTATAAAAATATCTGGCATCCATACCTTTGTTTTGCAAATACCTTTTAACTGTTTGATATTCACATCTCCATTCTTCATATCCTTCCTAAGTATTTAACATCCAAATCTCTATTCGTATTTTTCACTAAATATTTATTCCTCAGATCTCCATTTTGCATTATATTACCAAACGCTTGACTTCCAGGTTCCTCTTCTTTATCGTCTTCCGAATTAAACCAAATCTCTATTTCTACCATTCTGTATATGTAACACCTAAATCTCTTTCCTTTCTTGTATTACACAACTCTTTCCCCCACATCAACATACTTCCCAGATTAGTGATTTCAAATTCATATATTTATTCTAAATATTTTTTACAAATATCTCGCATACTAATCTTTATTTCTGACCTCCCTTTTAACTGTTTCACACTCATATCTCTATTCATCATAGCTTTCTTAAGTATTTCACATCGAAATCTCTATTAATATCTTTTTCAGAGTATTTTCTTCTCAGATCTCCATTTTTAAAAATCTTTCTTTCTGCGTCACATCCAGGACCCTATTCTTCAACGTCTTCCTAAGTATTTCACAACCAAGTCTCTATTATTCGTTATATTACCCATCACTACCCTCCCGCATCTCATTTTTTTTATTCTTGCTATTTGAAATTTGTATAACTATTCTTCATATTTTTCCAAAATCTCGCTTACTAATCATTATTGTTTAAACTACCTTTTAACTGTTTGACATTCACATCTCTATTCATCAATGTTTTCTTAAATATTTCACACAGAAATCTCTATTAATCTATTTTTCTAAGGATTTATTCCTAAGATAACATTTTGCATTATCTTACACACGGCATGACATCCAGGTCACTGTTCCTTATCGCCTTGCTAACTATTTGACAACCAAATCTTTATTTTTCGTCTTCTACATATCAAACATCCAAATCTCTATTGTTCGTTGTATTACCTATCACTTTTGCTCTCATTTCTATTATTCTTCGATTTGCTATTTGAAATTCATATATCTATTTTCAGTACTTTACAAAAAGCTCGCTTACTTATCATTATTGTTTAAAATACCTTTTAACTATTTCACATTTATATCTCTATTCATAATTGTTTTATTAAGTATTTCACATCGAAATCTCTATTAGTCCATTTTTCTAAGGATTTATTCCTCAGATCGCCATTTTGCATTATCCTTCTTACCACTTGATATCCAGGTCCCTATTCCGCATCATTTTGTAAACTATTTGACACCCAAAACTCTATTCTTCACCTTCTATATATCTGGCATTCAAATCTCTTTTTCTATTTGTATAACCCATTACTTCCCGCCCACAACTCTAATCTTCTTCCTCTTGTTATCTGAATTTCATAGATCTATTCGTCATAATTTTAAAAATATCTGGCATCCATACCTTTATTTTGCAAATACCTTTTAACTGTTTCACATTCACATCTCCTTTCTTCATCTCCTTCCTAAGTATTTAAAATCCAAATTCTATTCATATTTTTTACCAAATATTTATTCCTCAGATCTCCATTTTGCATTACATTACCCAACGCTTGACTTCCAGTTTCCTCTTCTTCATCGTCTTTCGAACTAATTGACCACAAAATCTCTATTTATACCATTCTGTATATGTAACACCTAAATGTCTTACCTTCCTTGTGTTACCCAACTCTTCCCCACACATCTATATACTTCTTAGATTAGTGATTTCAAATTCATATATCTATTCTAAATATTTTTTACAAAATCTCGCATACTAATCTTTATTTCTGACCTCCCTTTTAACTGTTTCACACTCATATCTCTATTCATCATTGCTTTCTAAGTATTTCACATCGAAATCTCTATTAATATTTATTTCTAAATATTTTCCCCTCAGATCTCCATTTTTAAAAATCTTTTCCTCTGCTTCACATCCAGGACCCTATCCTTCAACGACTTCCTAACTATTTCACAACCAAATCTCTATTATTCGTTATATTACCCATCACTACCCTCCCGCATCTCATTTTTTTCTTCTTGGTATTTGAAATTCGTATAACTATTCTTCATATTTTTCCAAAATCTCGCTTGCTATAAACTACTTTTTAACGGTCTGACATTCACATCTCTATTCATCATTGTTTTCTTAAATATTTCACATAGAAATCTCTATTAATCTATTTTTCTGAGGATATATTCCTCGGATCCCCATTTGGCATTATCTTACCCACGACATGACATCCAGGTCACTGTTCCTCATCGCCTTGCTAACTGTTTGACAACCAAACCTCTATTTTTCGTCTTCTATATATCAAACATCCAAATATCTTTTGTTTGTTGTATAATCTTCCACTTTTTGCTCTCATTTCTCTTATTCTTAGATTTGCTATTTGAAATTCATATATCAATTTTAAGTACTTTACAAAAAGGTCGCTTACTGATCTTTATTGTATAAACTACCTTTTAACTGTTTGACATTCATATCTCTTTTCATCATTGTTTTCTTAAGTACTTCACATCAAAATCTCTATTATTATCTTTCTCTAAGGATTTATTTCTCAGATCTCCATTTTGCAATGTCTCACCCACGGCATGACATCAACGTCACTATTCTTCATCGCCTTGCTAACCATTTGAAAACCAAATCTCTATTCTTCTCCTTCTATATATCTAACATCCAAATCTCTACTCTTCGTTGTATTACCCACCACTTCCCGCCCACATATCTATTTTTCTAAGTCTTGATATTTCAAATTCGAATGTCTATTTTTCATACTTTAACAAAAATCTGTCATCCATATCTTTATTTTTCACGTACCTTTTAACTGTGTGCCATTCACATCTCTATTCTTTATCGCCTTGCTAAGTATTTGAGATTTAAATTATTATTCATACCTTTTCTCAGTATTTATTCCTCAGATTTCCATTTTGCATTATCTATCCCACCACTTGATATCCAGGTCCCTATTCTTCATCATTTTGCAAACTATTTGACACCCAAATCTCGATTCTTCTCCTTCTATATATCTAGCATCCAAATCTATTTTTCTATTTGTATAACCCATTTCTTTTCGCCCACAACTCTTATCTTCTTCCTCTTGGTATCTGAATTTCATAGATCTATTCGTCATAATTATAAAAATATCTGGCATCCATACCTTTGTTTTTCAAATACCTTTTAACTGTTTGACATTCACATCTCCATTTTTCATATCCTTCCTAAGTATTTAACATCCAAATCTCTATTCGTATTTTTCACTAAATATTTATTCCTCAGATCTCCATTTTGCATTATCTTACCCAACGCTTGACTTCCAGGTTCCTCTTCTTCATCGTCTTCCGAACTAATTGACAACCAAATCTCTATTTCTACCATTCTGTATATGTAACACCTGAATCTCTTACCTTCCTTGTATTACCCAACTCTTCCCCACATCTATATACTTTTTAGATTACCTATTTCATATTCATATATCTATTCTAAATATTTTTACAAATATCTCGCATACTAATCTTTATTTCTGACCTCCCTTTTAACTGTTTCACATTCATATCTCTATTCATCATTGCTATCTTAAGTATTTCACATCGAAATCACTATTAATATATCTTTCTATGTATTTTCTCCTCAGATCTCCATTTTTAAAAATCTTTCCCTCTGCTTCACATCTGGAACCCTATTCTTTAACGTCTTCCTAAGTATTTCACAACCAAATCTCTATTATTCGTTATATTATCCATCACTACCTTCCCGCATCTCATTTTTTTTATTTTTGCTATTTGAAATTTTTATATCTATTCTTGATATTTTTACAAAAATCTCGCTTACTATTTTTTATTCTTTAAACTACCTTTTAACTGTTTGACATTCATATCTCTATTCATTATTGTTTTCTTTAAAATTTCACATAGAAATCTCTATTAATCTATTTTTCTAAAGATTTATTCTTCAGATCTCCATTTTGTATTATCTTACCAACAGCATGACATCCAGGTCACGGTTCCTCATCGCCTTGCTAACTATTTGACAACCAAATCTCTATTTTTCGTTTTCTATACATCAAACATCCAAATCTCTATTCTTCGTTGTGTTACCTGGCACTTTTTGCTCTCGTTTCTATTATTCTTAGATTTGCTATTTGAAATTCATATATATATTTTCAGTACTTTATAAAAAGCTCGCTTACTTATATTTATTGTTTAAACTACCTTTTAACTGTTTGACATTCATATCTCTATTCATCATTGTTTTCTTAAGTATTTCACATCGACATCTTTATTAATATCTTTCTCTACGTATTTATTCCTCAGATCTCCATTTTGTATTATCTTACCCACGGCATAACATGAAGGTCACTATTTTTCATCGCCTTGCTAACTATTTGACAACCAATTCTCTCTTCTTCTCCTTTTGTATATCTAATATCCAAATCTCTATTGCTCGTTGTGTTACCCGACACTTCCCGACCACATCTCTATTCTTGTTAGTCTTGCTATTTGAACTTGATATATCTATTCTTCATAATTTTATATCTATCTGACATCCATATCGTTATTCTTAACCAACTTATCAATTGAGACCAAACAATCATTTATTATCACGTTGGAAAGAAATGTTATAGTCATGACTTCTTATTATAAACAAAACATTATCATGAAAGAAATGTTATAGTCATGACTTCTTATTATAAACAAAACATTATCATGCTTATCAAGAGTATAAAAATAGCTCACAAACCAAATATTCAGTGCACTGTTTTATATTGATCCCGACAATCATATGAAAATGTGTCTGAATATTTGTTGTTATGAACACCTACGGACAATAAGTAATAATATTCTACATATGATTACAAAGTTTCAACAAATCCGTTCGTTTTTGAATGAGATATAAAATTAAAGTAGTGTACAAAATCGGTCTCCATGGTAACAAATATGATTTTATTTCGTAAACTCGCTGTTACCTTTGACATCGGCCCTCCAAATATTAATCACTTCTAAGTTGGGTCATAGTCCAGATGTATACTAACTTTCGTTCAAATCTACCCAACTGTTTTCCAGAAATATTGCTGATAAACACACACACACATGGTGAAAACATAACCTCAGTCGAACTTTGGTTTCGGTAATAATAATGATGTTGAAACTACTTAAACAATAGCAGTATGATGTTTAAGCTCCATGGAACAAGAGCTAAATTGAGTAATTTATATAGTACCACTTAATTAAAGACGTCACGTAGCTAAGGTTTAAAACTAAACCCATCGTAGCAAGGCACAACAAATAAATAAAATAAGATTCGTATTATTCTCAACTACTTACCTCAACCTATGAAGTAGTAAAGTTTGAGTGGGGCATCCTTACTGAAAACAGAGACTGTGATCCTGGAATGTAGCAGGAGACATTCTATGAATATCCAGTTTATACTCGTACATTTTGAGGAATAATATAGTTTTATATAACCAGTCCTGTAAATAAAATAACTCGAGACTCAAAATGCTTACAAATTAGACATACTTTGAATAACGATGAAAACATTTTAGTAAGACACTGGAAATGAAAACGCATCCTTCAGAATTGTGTTGTTCTTTGTGTATCTTAACGTATTTTAAAATAACACTTTTAAGGCTTAGATGAATGTGTTTTTCCAGATAAAATTGCCCAAAAAGTGAAAATATTAATTATTGAAATTATAACAGCCGAATTAATTACTATATTTTCATTCATTATATTAAATACCAGTGAGTAATAACACTTTTCTTTTAAATTCTACAGAAATTCAAAATATTCTTAGATTACTACTTACACCTATCACACAAATTTGATAAGTGGTAAACATCTTCAACTTGGAAGGTATACTTACGTAAATGATTAAATTATTATAAATTACACAAAGTCATTGTATATAATTTACACACGAGCAGTTAAATCACTTAAATAGGCTAGACGTAATGGATTAATTAAACTACACAATAACTTGTACATAATGTGAAATTTAACTTTAAAAAGTGCATCAAGGGGTACACACAAGCTAACAGTTATTAATGACACATACAATAGTTTTGTTGTACAAATTACATTAATACTAACTTAAGATCAAAGCAAGTTACCTACTTAGAGTGAATCTAATAAAACAAATATACCTTATAATAGGTATATATAATTAAATGTCTTTTTCTAACGCTCTTTTTTATAAAAATTATCATTTTCGGCCTTAATCCCAATAACATCTCACGAGGCTATACCAGCTTAGGAAATTTAGGCTAGTCCCAAATACATATATTAAGTTGATTATGCAAAACAAAATATATAACTAAAATTTTCTAGTAAATAAATATTTAAAAAAGTATTATAATTAGATACATTAGCTAATATTACCAACGAGATTACCAGTACAGAGATAAATGTGGACACGTTACTATGGAACACGAAACGTACTAGTTGTTGTCTCTAGGCGCTCTCCGTTTCACCAAACTTTTACCACACATTTAAAATATATCAATAAATCTTCATATAACCCTAATCTCCACGATAAAAACTTCAAATACAGTACATAAGCTATATGACCAGAATTACCGTTACGTAATATTTGAATTTAAATTACTAGAATTATAGTTACGTAATATTTGACTGTTTATAGCCAGAATTACCGTTACATAATATTTGAATGTATATAACCAGAATTAAAGTTACGTAATATTTGACTGTTTATAGCCAGAATTACCGTTACATAATATTTGAATGTATATAACCAGAATTACAGTTACGTAATATTTGAATGCATAAAACCATAATTACTGTTTCGTAACTTTTGAATGTATATAGCCAGAATTACCGTTACGTAATATTTGAATATATATAGCCAACATAACCATTAAGTAACACTTAAATGGTACCTTAAATGTCATATTTACTTGAAATAACACACTCTTGTGCACGTGTAATGCAGTAGTTCAAAAACCACCTACTGGTTCTACTTAGCCCGCGTTTACTTATCACCGCAGAAGAATAAGGGTAAGTGTAGTAGTATTATCAAACAAATCTGTGGAACAAAGTAAAGAGGAGAAACATAAGTTTACTGATAAAAGATGTGTCGTTAACTGCAATAATAATTTAGAGAGATAATAGAGATGTTACAACCCTCAACTCTCGTCGATTTGTTTTAACTTCAGAGAAAATAGAGATAGATGGTCTTTATGATGCTCTTTGTCATCAATTTGTTCTAACTTTAAACAAAACCCGATAAAAAATTCTCACCTTGGTATCCTAACTTCAGACATAACTACAATACATATAACAAACCTTTGTTTATCATTGAGCAGAATTTTAAGTTCCGTCCTTGTAACAAGCACCCAACTTTCACGAGGGCTAAATCTGAAGGTTTGATTATATCTTTGTTGATGTAATTTATGAATACAGCTTTATGCGATGATGTTTTAAAAACTGTTTATTCAAAAAAATGTAGCACATTTAATATATAAATAATGATTGTTTGTATTTGCATAAACCGAACACTTTTCCCCTGCAGTAGCTGCCGTAAAGAGAATATTTTTTCTTAGAAAATGTTCCCTTTTTTTAAATTTTACAGTACCATACTATTTAAAACGGCCCCATGTTTGCTAACGCTAATTACTAAGCCTCTCGCAAGTTGTAGAGTAACATGAATGTTCCCTACATGTTGTCTAACTTTTGTTTCTTATTTCAAGAATTTAATTCAGATTTATAGAATGACCTTATGTGAATATACAATTAAAATATTTATAGAAAAGTTTATACCTGCAAATTGTACTGGTCGAAGTACCCATGATATGCAAGGTGAAAAACTATCGACTACAAAAGTTTGCTTTTTCTTCTCACAGTTCGGTTGCAACTTTAATATCTTGTCTCCTTAGTTACTATAGGCAAATATTCAATAATATTATAACTCCATTTTATTGTTGTCTTAACACTTTATATTGGTTAAAAGCGTAACAATACTCGTCAATCAACTGTTGTAAATATGTGACGTAACCGAAAGAGAACGTGTGTGTTTTCTTATACCAAAGCCGCACCAAACTGTCTGCTGAGTCCACAGAGGAGAATCGAACGACTAATTTTAGCGTTGTAAATCCGTAAACTTACCGCTGTTGACAGCGGTTGACCGAAAGAAAAGGAAAATGAAGACAGAAATGTAAAACAGATAAGTGAAGGATAGCAGTGGGAAAAGACAGAAGTGTTCAAAGTTGGGTTATAAAAAAGACAATTTCTCCTTTAAAGCTAGTAAACAAATTGTACCTAGATTATAAATAAAAGATTGTTCCTCGCGATCACGTTTATAACGTTTTGCTGGTGTAGATTTCAGAGCAACAAGTTTTAAATCTGACAAGTTTTGTTTGTCGTCTGTAGATCGCTTAGGTACATACGACTTTAACCTTTTATACACGTATAAAAATAGAAAGAACCAGAAAATGTTTTATGATCAGATTAAAATACACAAAGAGATACTACTAAGAAACAAACATATGATGTTGAAAGGATACACAACTTACTACCAGTGATAAAAACAAATTGTGAGATTTTGTGATACTCCACAATAAGTGTGTCAAAAGGGTTTTAGTTTACTATGTTTGATGTTCCATGTTTGTATAGGAAGTATTCTGCAAAGAACCACTCAACAATAACATACCGTTACGTCACATGTTGATATGTGAATGATAGTGTTATTAATTCATAACAATTTAGTGTAGAATATCCTGTTTGTTGTCAACATTATTCATACCTGTTCTTCCGTTATTTAAAAAGTTAATGTTGAACTTTGAACTCATCCGTAGCTTTTCAAGCTCAGCGCGAGAAAAGGATACCATAAACAGGAGACAGAGGTACACTGATGGAAAGCCACTACGGTTCACGATATATATAAAACAGGTAGTACATAATGTCCAATCACATTCAGATATTGTCTACAGCTACTTTCAAAGTCGATCTTCATTGGTTGTTGTTCAGATCGAAGTCTGTAATATCATAAAATGGCAAAATAAAAAGTTTGTAGCAAATAAACCACAAAGAAAACTGTACGAAAAACAAGACATGAGTAATTAGTATGTTATGTAATAAACATTTATTAACAAATACAATCATAGGATTTGGGATTATGATTTAAAAATTAATAGGTAAATTGTCCACTGGAGAAACACGTTAGAGTTTAGATATTAAACAGTCCCCCGCAAGTACAGCAGCAAGTCTACGGACTTACAACGCTAAAATCAGGCGTTCGATTCCCCTCGGTGGACACAGCAGATGGCCCAATGTGGCTTTGTTCTAAGAAGATACACATACGTGCATGTTAAAAAACATGAAAGTCTGGATTGGTTTCTTACTTCTTTGTGACTTACATTCACTAAATGTTACAAAATTACAACGTATGTCTGAGTAAAACTGTTCGTACAGATTTGAAATTATTTTTACTTAAAGTTTAAAATATGATATGTTGGTGCGCACTCAAAACCTGGAAGATGCTCATAAGTTGTGAAAGGATAAAAAACAGGTGTAGAAAAAGATCAAAAAGTTAAAAAAATACATTGCAGTAAATGATTAGTAATAGCTATTTTATAACTCACAAATTACGTTTTAGTTCCAGATTAGTTTTAACCCCATATCATACACTCAAGATTTCTTCTGACTAAAGTCATCCAAATTTCTCTTAGCTCGAAGCTTGTATATATTTTTATACGTATGAAGACCGTATGGTCTGTTATACTGACGAAACCAAACGGTATCTACTAGTAAGAGCTATTAAACATTTGGAACTTTCTAAGAAAACAATAAAAAAGTTGTCTAACTCCTATTCTTCCTTTACAGAAAATTCTACCTTTTCTACTTTTTATAAATTTATGTTTATATTCATCCTAAACTTCTGAGCCCTAAAGAAATCTTTTGAAAAAACTATCACTGAATAAAAATATTCATGTTATATTGTCCGATAGTAACATTGTTATTCTTACCTGAAATGACTTAACCAAAAAGTGATTATTCTTGACCACTTTACCAAATTTAAAATCCTTGTCAATGCTTCTTAAATGATTACTATCATTACTTAAGGAAACATTCCAAAGATGACCAGATGGTTAAGGCGCTTGATTCGTAATATGATGGCCACATGTACGAATCCCATCACACCAACCATGCTCGTCCTTTCTCCCGTGGACTCGTAATAATGTTACGGTCAATCCTATTATTTGTTGGTAGAAGAGTTGACAGTGGGTGGTGATGGCTAGCTGCTTTCTCTCTAGTCTTACACTGCCAAATTGAGGATGGCTATCGCAGATAACCTTCGTGTATCTTTGTGTGAAATTTCAAAACCAACAAAGATGCTTGAGAAAACTTAGTAACAAATATTCAGAAATATCAGCAAATTTGTCAACTAGGAATGTATGTTGTGCAGAAATATCACCAAAGTAGCCAACAACGTGTATGTTGTTGTATGATGTATAAACAACGCATTTATGTTATACAGATGTATCAGTAAAGTACTCAACCAGGCATGTATGTTGTTAAGATTTATCAGTAATAAGGTGAACCAGACATGTATGTTGATATGTTTGTTTCAGTAAAGTAGTCAACTAGGTATATATGTTATTCAGATTACAGTCAACCAGGCAAGTAATGTTGTTCAGATGTACATTTAAGTAATCAACCAGGCATTATGTCGTTGAGATGTATCAGTAAAGTGGTGAGCAAGGCATGTAAGTTTTTCAGAGGTATAATAAAAGTACGCAACAAAGCATGTATATTGTTCAAAGGTAATAGTGAAGTTGACAACTAGGCATGTAGGTTGCACAGATGAATCAGTAAATTAACCAATCAGGCATGTATTTCCTTCAGATGTATCAGTAAATGGGTCAACTAGGCATGTATCTTGTTCATATGTTGAGTACAGTAACCAACTAGGAAAGTATCTTGTTCAGAGATGTCAGTAAAGTAGTTAATCAAGCATGTGTGTTATATAGATGTACCAGTAAAGTAGTGAACCACGCATGTGTGTGTTCTTCAGAGGTATCTGTAAAAAAGCCAACTAGGGAACTATGTTGTTCAGATGTATCACTGACGTAGTGAACCAGGCAGGTACGTTGTTCAAATTTATCGGTGAAGTAGTCAGTGAAGCATGTATGTTATATAGATGTAGCAGTACACTAGTAAACAATGAATGTATGTTGTTTGGAGTTATGAGTAAAGTACTCAACCAGCCATGTATGTTGTAGAGATGTACTCACTTCATAACTGACTTTTGCATCACTTTGGTTTTTACCCTTTGTCTATCATCTCTTCCACCTATTCCTCTTTCCCTATTGTTTTTCTTCTGTTTTCTGATCCTCAGCAGTATTGTCCCAGTGACACAATGTCAGAGCTCTTGGCTTTAAATGCCTTATAGAATGTTATTTTTCCTTTTCTGGGTTACTTTTCCCACCTCTTTGTTGAACCCTGAATCCTGGAGACTGATATCTTCTCATTGTACTTCTCTAAGCCACTACTGATCATTCCCTTGTTCCAAATAAAGGAGTTTCACTGTCTTAATAGGTTGTTTTCTCCCAACCTTTAAATTAAGGTGGTCCATGTCTTGGATGCCTTTCATCACCTTACAATAACCCCATCATCACAATAAACTGTACTGTTTTGAAGTTCTACTTTTTGGCATGACTCTTGCTCCTTACATTTCCAGTCATGTTATGAGGGCTTTAACTTGCTACATTCACAGTCTTGGCCTTTGTTTCTTTTCAATTCTGGAAACATGGCTGCATTTTGCTTCTACCTTTTCTACAGGTACATTCATTATTAATTGAGAAACAGTTTCTTTGAAAAGGTATGTTTTAATTTTTGGTTGTTGTTCCTTTCCACTCCTTATTTGGGCTCATCCATTTTCACTTTGTTTGCAAATTATGGAGTATCTGGTTACCTGAGCTCTTTTGATCCAAGGTCACATAACCAACATTTTTTTTCAATGGGCAATTTATCATGTTACATTGCTTTTCTTTTGTACTGCTTGATTCATCCTTTCACTCTGGGATCCCTAATCTAATTGGTGTTTTTATCCATACTGACTCATCAGGCACCTTCTGTCACTGGGCTATCTTGTTGCTCATCATTTGGATTACTTTATCAGGATTCTTGACCAGAGATTTTCAGTCTGCACCATGGCAGGATGTCATGAGGCTTTGTTAGCCATCTTTGACTTTTACTGCTATTGTTACATGTTTTATTTCCATGTCCTTCCTTCCTTTTCCTGACTCAGTTTATGTGCCTTATTGAGACCTTTTTGTGGTTCTTTACATGTTTATCTAATATTTGAAACCTTTGCCACTTGTTCTTTCACCTTTACATAAAGCCTTTTTCCTTCTTCCTTAGGCTTAAGGTCATCAGGTTTCCAATATGTATGCCTTATATGCCTCCAGTACTCTGTTCCACAAATCTTGCTCCATTTTGTTCCCTAACTGCTCTTCCCTTCTGTACATATAAGCAGCTTGGACAGGTCTCGGGTCACCTTTTTCTGATTCTCTTCCATCATTTTCAGCTCACAATGATTGTTCTGATTATGATTGTCTTTTATACCCAATTCAGGCAATTTAGTTTTGCACTGCTCTCTTTCAGGATGCATATGCCTATTCTTGCTTTAATTCCTCCTTATTCATGAATCATGAGTCCACTATTCTTATCAGGTGGGTTCAGCTCTTATCTGGGTTATTTGTTTTTCCAAGAGGATGACATTCTCAAATTCTATCCTTTCACTTCTCATCAGATTTTTACCTTGATTTACTCTTATGTCACTGTTTTGAAAACCATTGGATTGAATCTTACAGATGGCATACATACCTTCAGTATCTGGCATTTATCTTCAAACAGATATATTATCCCTCCAGGTGTTAAAATGGGGTAAGGCCTGATTTATAACTTTATATAATTAACCCCAGAACCAACTCAGTGGCTACTATACTTGTTTTCCAAATCCACATAATGATAGAAGTAAAGGAAAGCCTATCCAACCTGATTTTTGTGTGACTACTGTTGAGATGGAGTTTTTCTGAAAGACCACTATGGTTGTATGTGTGTGCATGTGTGTATATTGATGTCCATTCCAAACCATATCTCTCACATAATATCATGTAAAAAGCCAGCTTCAGGGGAGTGTCTGCCTACTTTACTGGCTCACGCATGCCAGGTTTTCAAAATCGATTTGTTGTGTAAAGTACTTTTGCAATGGTCAGGATAAATGGGAAAAGGGAACCTTTCCAAAGTGTAGCCAGTGTGACCCTCCCCCTCCCATAATGTATTTGAGTTAAATACTGGACAGTTCCTCTCTGGTCGTGTCCAAGCAGGCAGTGCAATGCAATGGGAAATAAGACAGAAGTATCCATGTCAGTGTAGCATAGGCCCCCCACTATTATATAATTGTTTTGACCAGCCAAGTAGGGCAAAAGTGTTCTTTTTGGGAGTCAGTTCCTGTATTTATATATGGTGAGTAACTTGTACATATTAACCATATAGCCTGATTATTGCACTAGTTACACCACACCTTATGTCCATCTGACTTGTTATATGCAGATAGTTCAACTGGTCATGTATTTTACCTGACTTAATTTTGCTTTCCTTCTTTCATACATCTACCCAAACAAAGAGTATACTGTCTCCTCTAATAAGCTCTTAATATAAGATATCTTGTTTCAAGAGCTTTTCACCTTTTGGTGCCTTTTCTGAAACACTGTGTGAGGACAGAATAGTGGATTGTTTTAGAAGTTAACATTTTCCTTACTTGTAAATGTATTTCTGTTGGATACTTACCTTTCCACACACCTTTTCACTCATCTTTCTTACTACCAGTGCAACTTATTGTCATTGCATTGTCTAAGAATGAAAATTTCAAGTGCAAGTGCTAATGGGGATGCATTACACATGAAAGATGTATCATTCTCTTCTAGACGGAGGGTTCTTGTTGCATGATGATTAAATCATGTACTAACATAGTTCACATAAGAATGTGAGTGGGAGACAGTTCAAGAGTATTGAGATGTGCAAAATCTCAAGGCAAGCAAATGAGCAATGGCCACCACATGCAAAAATATAAGTATTTATCAGAAATACATTTTTAAGTGAGAAAAATTGCAGTGACACACATTTTGTTGGGTGATTACAATAATAAAATCAAAGTAACCTAACATCTTAAGATATACTATAAGTGATCCAACTAATTTCTCTGCCATATAATTTTAGTTTTCTTACTTTTATTCTATTTCCTAAAGTTAAGAAATATGTGAAATACATGGCACAGTAAATTTATAACTTGAGAACAAGTTCCGTTTACCACAATCTTTTTCTTTCATTGTGAAAGACCTGAATCTGATATGGATATCTTTAACTAATATTATTGTTGGCTTTTCATATCCTTGTAGATTTGTAAATATTTTTTTGGAGGCACTTGAGAATAATAAGAATGGTTGGTTCTAGTATTATCCTGATGGAGGAAACAAGTGTCATTACCAACATACACTCCCACCAGGTTTTGTTCTCAATAAAGACAAAAAGAAGAACCACAAAAAGAAAGATGACATTTCCACTGAAGAACTTGTAGAGAAAGAGGTTTGTTCAAGCATTGTAAAACTGATTTATATTGCACTCAGATCTCTTTTTGTAAATAAACAAAAGTTGAAAGATAATTTAGTGAGATAACTAACTGTAAAACTGGAGTGTTTATGTTCACAGCTATTTACTGTAGATTATGTATGAAAGTATATATTTAAAAAAACCAAAAACTTCCATGGTTTGACATCATCACAACACATGGAACTCTGGATGTGTATCTTATTGAAGGAACAGTTTGTACAAAATGTTTATTGTACTACAGTGATAAATTAGCAAAATGTACTTCATATACCACCTCAGGTTTTGCTGAGAAAGGATTGGTAGATTTTATAATTGTTGTAAAAAAACGTTGTCTTTAAGATGCAAAAGAATTAGGAGAGGCCTTTTCTCCAGTTCCTTGAGAACTAATGAAAAGAAATATTTTAATTTACAGAAACCAGTATATTAAGAATAATTGAGAATAAATGTTTCTAAATTTCTCAAAATATCTTTTCATAATTCATAGCCTTTCTGAAAACTGCACTGTGAATATTATTTTGTGTCTCATTTTTAAGATAATTTTGTAAACTTGTATTTTAATTGTAACACATTAGTGACACTCTGCAGCCTAAATAATGATTTATCTATTTTTTTATAAAAACTAAACAGAATTTTACATCAGTTTCAAACTGCAATTACATTTCTTTATATGACTGTGATATAAAATCCATTGGTTCATTAAATAAATTACTCCACTTTGACTAACTGTAAAATGAGTTGGTGAATGAGATATTACTGTTATTTACCAAATGGGAATGCATCATGATGCAACAGCTGACACCTGTAATTTTAAGATGTTCCTTAGCAACTCTTTTGTACTCCTTTAAAATGAGTATTAACAAATAATTCTGAAAAAGTCAAAATTTCACCTGTCTATAGGTCTATCCACATGTGGCTTGAATTAAGTCATGTTAAATTTCAAGAGCAAAATTAAATCATTGAATTAAAAAGAATATATAAAATAAATTTGTAGTTATTTTTCTACGCTTTTAAAAAATACATCAGAATTGAAATGTATTCAATAACGTTTATAATGAGACACTATTATTAAGGTAAATAATGCCATATGTCTCCAGCATGTTTCTTTATTAGCTAAATACTTTGCTGTTAACAACATTATTAGGAGCTGTCGGTATTCTATAAATTCACCAATCTATTTGAAACTGGATTAGTGAACTATTAGGATGTTTAATAGCTTCTGAAAAATCTCACGTTAGAAATCTGAGGTTCATTTTCACTTATTAGACACAGCAGCTATCCCAGTGCAGCTTTGCTCTAAAATGGCCAAGCTAATGAAGATACATTCTAGAGATATAAAGCATTATTTTATTTGTCTTAATGGAACTAGTTTAGTATTTAATGCCTATTTGGGCCAGGTGTTGGTTTAGTGTTATTTTTTTTGTCATGATATCCTCTTGAAACATACAAGTGAAAGGATCTTTTGTGTTGGAAGTGTAAAGTTTATAATGGATAATTCTGTCACTTTGACATAAGCAATTAGATTATTCTGTACAACCCTGTCCAGAAATATTCCACTGAACTGGTGATGTAAGTAAATATTTTAGATGCAACTTTTAAACATGCAGAATGAACCAGTGTATCAACAAAAGCAAAAACATGGGTTTTATGTACAATAGCTGGAACTTCTCCTCCTAAGGCATGAAGTTAAACATTTATAATATGGTGTAGTTTCAGTACTTAACTTTTAGTTTCTGTCAATATTAAAGTTAAACTAAGTGACAAGTGTTTTGACCAGATATGAATACATTAATTTATTGATAATTATTGTTATAAAGATACTTTCTACTTGTGTGTGTGTGCGTAGTAATGTTAATTTATGGGTATGTTGGGCTAATGACTCTTCTACAATAAGTGTCTGACTTGTAGGTGATAAATATGACAGTAAATGAACAGTATGCACTCCTTGTTTTTACAATAATGTGTGTGTGTGTGTATTCAGAAAAAGTTAAATTTATGTATAATATTCTTTGTGCTATGGAGATCATAGTTGTATCTTAAACATTATACGTTTCTCTTTTCTTGTCAAAAGTTCACTTTGGCCAATTCAATTGCTTTAGAATTCAGCTGACAAACAATAATATTTATTTTTATTTTAATCACAGTCATGTCCATGTATAATTCATTTACACTGTCACACAAGTTACCACAGTTGTCTTTTGAACTTCTAATAATCATCTGCCTTTTGTCAAGTCCACACAGGTGGGTTCACATAGTTTAGAACACCTTTTGATGAGACAAATTCTCCTAATCTCTTTCAAACTTTAATATCACTCTTAATGTATTGCCCATTAGGCCATTAACTCCTATGACGGTTAACTTTACATTTTTTAACTTTTCTCTAACCTACTTCTCTTTTACATGACTTTTACTCCGTTTCCACTCATTTGGTCACAGCTATTTGTACGTTCACTTAAGCCTTCTAGAAATTTCCATAGCCTTTACATCAGTGAATTACAAACACAAATTAATTAATAACACTACCTACATTAAACAGTCTTTAATATCTGACAGTAAGCCCATCTTCAAGGAAATTATTTAAGATATTTATATATCTTATACATAAATAAAAATGTTTTTAGCTCACCCACAAAGTAAACTGATACTGACTGCACCGATGTTTATGGTCCTTTTGGAACTGTTTGTTCTGAAGGTACAACACCCATCTCATGATCCTTACATTATTGACTTGCACCTCTGAATGTAGGCAAATTGTTGATGGTCTGTCTACCTGATGAACCCCTTCCTGTACAGGTAGTTCTGTAACTTCTTAATGGTAAGTATGATAGCTAGACATGCTCATTCAGTAACAGAGTAGTTTTTCTCACTACTTAACAGCTTTTTACTTGTATATATTACTGGAAACAGTCCAACTCTATACCATTGTAAGAGCACTTTCCCAATTTCAATGACTGAAGTATCAGTCTAAACAGTCAATGGTTTGTTGAAGTCTGGAATGCAGCCTGGTGTTATTGTTTCCACTTTACTTTGTTGGATAAATCTTTCTTGGTCAGGTTAGTCAATGTTGCACTAATTTCAACATAGTTTGGGATGAATTTCCTGTAATATCAAAATAAATCCAGAAAGGACCTGACTTGTTGCTTTTTAGTCAGAGCTAGTATATCTTGTATTTGGAATACCTTCTCTTTTTCCATGGCTGTCTTTCAGTCTCAGCACATATTATCCAATGTAGCACTTGGATGGTCTGATGGTGAGACCTACTGCTCTCACATGTTGTAAGAGCTTTCTACATTTCTTCATATAGTCTTCCCATTTCACAGTATGTGTCAGGATGGCATCTGCATAATGCTTGATATTGGTGATGTTATCATGCAGTTGAATGATTCTGCCGAGTTGACTTTGCACCTGCTGAAGTTGGTAACATCCATCTAGTATTACAAATGCTTTCTTCTGTAAATCCTGTCTTCATTATGATTTGGAAATAACCTTTACTGGGGTTGATCTTTGAAGAAAACCTGACCTGATAGTTTCTAGGTTGTCCATAGGTTCAGAATTGAACTTCATCACAAGATTCAGCTTTTGGAAATTTATTTAGAAACATTTAATCTATCCCTAATTTTTTAGATTAAAACTGGTAAATGGTAGGCTGAATTTGATGGCTTAACAATTCCAGCTTCCAACATTGCCTCAGCTTCCTGCTTTATAAGGTATCTCATTGCATAAGGCATCTGAAAGAGCTTCACTTTAGCTGGATGCCTCGATGTTGTGTTGCACAAGGCCTATCTTTCTTGGTCTATCCATGAAGATATCTCTCCTCTTTCCATTCGTTTATCAAAATTTGACATGGTTATATATCATGTAATCTCCATGCTATTTGCACTTTTACTATAGTTGTACACATATAGGTCTATTTATTTCCACTGCCCTTAGCATTTTTTTCTACCACAACTTACCACTGTATAATCATGGCTGTGGCTTACCAAATGTTGTAAACTTACTTAATAGTAACGTAAATTTATAGGTGTGTTGGGCTACGAAAGTTTCTACAGCAGGTATCTGTGACTTGCTGGCAGTAAAGTTGACAAGAAATGAACAACATGCACTCCACTTGTTTTAAAATAAAATATGTTTGAAACAAGTTAAATGTATGTACAAAATTATTTACACTATGGAGATAATATTTGTATTTTAGAGACTATACAGTTCTCTTTTTATTGTCAAAAATCCACTTAAGCCAATTCAATTGTTTTAGAATTCAGCTGCCAAGCTAAACTTTTATTTTTTTTTAATCACAGTAGTATCATGCTGTCACATGGGTTACTACGGTTGTATCCTTAACTTTCAGTATTATTCTGTTTTTTTGTACTTCCAATAATCATTTTTCTCTTGTCAAAGTCCACATATGTGGGTTAAATTGGTTTAGAACACTCTTTTATGAGACATATTATTCTCCTTATCTCTTTCAAACTTTTAATCTCACCCTAACATACCAACCATTCACTCCCACAACAGTATAAAAGACATTGTTTAAATGAAATTTTACTTTTGTCTAATTACATGTATGTTCAATATTTAATTAAAATATATTTTGTGTATCTAATTACATAGATATGTTCAATATTTAATTAAAATATATTTTGTGAGCATAGTATCAACAAAAAACATTATTATTATTTTGCTTTGTAGATACCAGAGAAGGAGGAAAAAAGCAGAGTTTAAAGCTGGTCATCACATTGGTGTAAGTGATATTGTAATAAGTTAAGTTTGCTGACCATTATCTTGGTGTAATTATAACAGATGAACTCTACAGGTCATCCCTTAATTTAAGGATGTATAACTGCATGTTATCATCATATTGTATCATCTATTGTAAATATTAATATTGTTTGATTGACATAAGGAGTAAGTGATCAACAGTTTGTAAAATAATTCTTGAAATTACTGATCATCACTGTGATATAAATAATAATATATTTATTTTCAACATAGCTTGTACTTTGCTTAAGAAGAGGTAAACTAACCTTACAAATAGCAAGACAACTTGATGTAGAATTTTAACATTATATAGTACAAAATGCATTATTAATGAGTGTGGTCATAGAGCATATTTAAACTTGTCAAGTTTATTCTTTTAATTGTTAAGTATGTTTATCTGAAGAGTAAACTAGAATCTTCATAGTTATGAGTCTTCAAACAGCTCAGTGGACGAGAGATGTTTACATTCAACCCAGACTTGGCTGTAGAAGGCTAGATGGGAGAAGATGAGGCAGCATATGATCTATTTCCTTGAAGATGGTATAAATATTTCGTCTATTATCAAAACACGAGGTCTTGTTTGCATGCTATTTTATCTCTTAATGATTTTCATGGAAATGTTATTAAGGAATGTTGCTTAATTAAACAGTATGTGTTTTATTCAGTTCATCAATATCATTTGATATCATAGTTTGTTTCTTCAAAGAGAAAAAAAAAGTTGTACAGTGAAACATTTATATATTTTTTTATTTCTGTCTCCACATTACAGGCTATGGTATCACAAGGATATTGGAATAATTCTTCTTATACAAAAAAAGACATAATTATAATCTCTCTGTCAACACATACAACCAAGTTTGCTGGTAATAATCAAAATAGAGAGATATCAGTGAACAGTTTTGTCTTTTTGTAGCTGGGAAATTAAATTGATTTTAAAAGGCTTTTATAGTTTTGGAGGAAATAAAGATACTCATTTGAACTCAATCCTAAAGTTTAAAATATATATATATTAATTTGATCTCAAGGTTAAAAACTTGAAATAAATACCTCATTTAAAATATTTTATGAAAGTGAATGAAATAATGGACAAAACTGCCTATAGATATTGTATTAAAGAAAGGACATTAGGTGTTTAATGAGTTAGTTTACAAACACTGTAAATGGTGAACTTTCTTCATTGAATGTGAAGTTTTAAGTCAAGATCTAGAAAAGTTAATTGCTTATGAAGAATCAGTCCCAGTTCCAGATTTTTCTTAACTGGAAAGGGGACAGTGAGACATATGCTGGGATTAAATCTGAAATTATGGTAAAACTAAATTTGTGAACAATAGTAACTTTAGGGTTGGAGAACTATTTTAGCCCTCTCGCACTAGTGCTAGCTCTGTTAAGAAATATTATTATAGAATTAATATATATAATATTACTTTTAAATTTTGTCTAATATGTCAGTGCTAACATGTGAAATGTACTTATCATAAAATCTGAGGGCATTGGAACATATAAAAAATTAATCTTTGTAAACTTTCTTTGCAGTTGCAGAACTGTGATTCATATGTGGAGCTAACAGCTGAAACCCTTATCCTGCAAGCAAATGTAGGATTAACATTGTTAATTAATCTTCATGAAGTGAACAGAAGAAAAACAAACCTATATGGTAAGAAGATGAACTCAGTATCAAGTATTACATTAAGAAAGTAACTGTTATAGTTGTGCCTTGAATTTAATTCAAGTGTCTGTTGAAGTAGGAAAGTTGTTAAGATTTAATATGAAGTATCTATTTTAATAAGAAAATTGTTGACAAAATTTAAAAAAGTATGTTATAATAATATGAAGTTGTTAGAACATAATATAAATTAGCTGTTAAAGTAAGATATTGTTAAAACCATTATCAGCTGTAATGATAATTAATTTGTATTTAACGCTTATTAATTTAAAATAAAATGTTTAGACTTGTTTAATGAAACCACATATTTCATTTTTAGACTAAATATGACATTGAAAATGTTAAAAGGTCTGTCTGTCTGTGAAAGGTAGTTTGCAATTTTTTTTTACAGACAGTAAAAGCCTGAATGAAGCTTATAGCTAATAAAAATGATAAATATATTTATGTGTAAAAATTATATATTTGCTTTGTTAGTTATTGTCAATGTTTCAAAATGTATTGAGAAAAATCAGGACAGATTATGTTGATAAAATATCATGTAGATAATTATAGCAGTAATTGTTGGTATCGTTGTTGTTAGTGGTATTTTGTACTAACATGGTATTCATTATAATTGTTTTATTAAATAAATTTGAAGGAGAGGAGAGAAAGCTTCCTGAAGCAGCTGGTAGAGAAGATCATCTTGCTGCTACAGTAGATGGAGAAGCTGTTCCATTCCATGAAAACCTATTTGATGAAGATCTCCAAGAATTGGATGTGGAATAACCAATGTGTAATAAGTAGAAATCCTATAAAGTTATAATGTCTAAAACTTAATTATAGTATGTGTAACTGAACATTGATAGTGACTTGTGTCTCCCAGATTCTTCTTAAAGATAATGTCAAGATTGTTTTACAAAGTACTGATGTCCTACCACAGATATGATCTGTACCATTTGTAGATGTCTGCTCTTCATTTATTTATTACTTACCTACCTATACCTGAACATTTTTTGTTAATAGTTAAAAAAAACACATTCTATTGAAACTTATGTTTTACCTTTTGTCATTTTGTTCAAAGCCAGTTACAAAGTGTGGTTTAAGTGATTTATTGCTCAATGCAGTGATTAATATAGTTTCTAGAATTGAAATGCTAAAGTTACCTTAAAAACAAACATAACATAAGAATGATAAAATGTTTTAAGTAAAACAAGATATAACAGAAGTAAGTGTGATTTTTAAAGAGCAATAATTTTTCTATCTTTAGGAATTTGGTTGTGAAATGTATATTTTTCATTGAATATCTTGTCATAAATATTCATTATTGCAAAATAAATAGTGAAAAAATGAAGCAGTGTGAGGTTAATTCATTGATTTGCACACATCAAACAGTGTTTTTAATTTTTGTAAATGCATAGTTGTATTTATTGAATACAAAAAAATATTTAATCAACTTTCTACAAATTCACAGAAGGATATAAACAAAAGTAAACATAATGTATTTCTGAGAGTTAAATATAAATAATAAAAAGTAAAAGCAGATGTATTGATATTTAACCCACACAGTTTGTCTGCACTGAATCACTAAGCTTAGGGATTAGGCTCAGATTTAGACCTTGAACGTGGACCAAAAAACAACAGTGAGAGAGTTTGCAACAGATGAAAATACATTATAATAATAAAAGTAATACAGTCTGAACACTATATTTAGTTAGCTATGCTCATAACTAGGTAATGATCTATGTAAATCTATTTTATTTCTGATATATGTGAGACTTGATTTGATAAAAAGTTATTATTAATTCCACACCAATTTCTTCTAATATCCTGATCAGTTTCTACTTTAATTATATTTATTATCATATCAAGTAAATGCATACATATTTTATAGATAATTTAATGTTACTAAAAGTTATTTCTAGTCCATATTCAAGGTTTGAAACTGAGCCTAATCCCCAAATTTAGTAATTCAGTTTTTAAATGTACAAATAGTTTTTCTGTATATTGTTTTAATTATGGAATTTTAAGCATAATTCTAACTGTGAAACCTGAATACATTTATTTAATGGTTTGTCTTATATTTTATTGCAAAAAAACAACTACTAGATGAAGTAGTTTAAAACTTCAGAATTATTTTTATGAATCGTATAACTTGTTCAAATAAAAGTTAACATTTTTATACTGAAACCGTATTTCAGACAGGTATTTACCTCTTGTCACCTCAAAGCTGTTTCAATCTTGATTTGCTCTCTAAACATTGCCAAAAAAAAACTGTTCACCTAGCTCATCAGTCTTTTAAAACATGTACTGATCATGCAACAACCTTCCAACAATCCTTCTGTACCAGCACAGCTAATGCAGTCTATTATTCTAGCATAATCCTCACTTTCAACAACTGTCATATTCAAACTAGAAAGGCTGGCAAATCATTGAGGAAGGAAGTGGTTGAAGTGAGGCAAGTATGTATCAATATACATTGTCAGGATTAGAAAATGTTAACTTATGAAATGGTCTACTCACCTCAATTTGAAAACACTAGAGGAGCAGATGAACATGCAAAAAAACAAAATCAAGCAGAAAGTAACCACACTGAACGAACTGGTGTGCATGGTTAAAAACAGAAGTCACATCTGTGTGGTATAGAACTATTTCTCAAATGGGTATGTTCTTCACCTAGCAAAGAACACAGTACCATAAGGAGGGAAGAACAGAATGGGCTAGCACCTACTTGCATTGCGGAAAGATATACAGTACCAAATCAATACAAGTGTTGGAGAACAAGACTTGAATACCATGACAAAGTTAAAATCTAGTGTGGAAGTGATAGCAACTCTTGTAGGTGCCAATTGTACATCTTCAGCTTACACTGAATTATGACAAGTGCAATCTATCGATTTGAGACCCTTCATATGAGATACTGTAAGCAACAAGTGCAGCTTATCTAGTCAAAATGCTTCATATCAGATATAGTAAGCAATAAATGCAGTCCATGCAGGCTAAACAGCCAGAGAAAATACCTTTGATGTGCAGCTGTGTTATAAAAATACATATATGAGTGTGATCAAGAGAACTGTCGCAACTAGCTCATTGTCAGCATACATGTCCTACTTTGCCACTTATGCAGCAAACCAAAGTACCAAACATAATGATAGTGAAACATATAAAGGTACATGAACAGACCAGGTACAGTCTGCCCAGGCAGAAAACACCCAGGGGTATTGAGATGAAATATTATGGCCAAGAGTAATCCACCAGGAAAAGCTTCTTAGGATATGTTAGATAATGACAGTCCATCCAGGCAAAAATCATCCAGTGGAAGGACCATGCATAATAACTATTTTATCAACAAATGTAGTCTGCCCAGAGAATCATCTTAGATATACAATACTACAGCCAAGTGTGGTTTGCAGGAAAAACATCAAGAGGTTTTGGATTATGATAAGTGCAATCCATCCAGGCAAAAAATGGACATACAATACTATGGCCAAGTGTGGTTTGCAGGGAAAAATATCCAGAGAAAACACCTTAAGATATGTTGGATTATGCCAAGTGCAGTCCATCCAGGCAAAAATCTTTCAGTGGAAGTGCTTTGCATGAGAACTATTTGATGAACAAGAGTGGTCTCCCTTGGTAACACCAAGGAGGTTGCACCTTTGGTATATATATGATTTGGGCAAGTGCTGGCATAAAAACATGCAGGGGAAGTGTATTGTGTTAAGACAGATTATGTCAAGTACAGAAGATATCCTGTGAAACACCTTTCATAAGAATTTTGTGAGCAGCAACAAGTGCAGTCAGCTTAAGCAAAAACGTTCAGGGGAAGCACCTTGGATCCTGATTATTATGTTACAGTGTAATCATTGTTCAGTATCACAGTAAGAATAACAATGCTAGCCCTCTTGTTGTTGAGTGGGATACACATAATCTACAAATTCAATTTTAGTTTATTGTACAAAAGGTACTCAGGAAGAATCTTCCTTGGTCCACCACTCCAACAACTGGGAACTGGAAGTGGAAAGGACCTCTCTACTCCACTAGAAGAAAAGGGAACGGAATACATGTTGGGGAGTCCAGAGGAATGGCATAGCAGATACAGTGCTGTGGGTGTCTGCAATTCCCTATACAGAAAGACCCTAATTATAAGAGCCATGAGTCAGTAGGGATAGGCAAAAATCCTTATTTGCTTTACTCCACAGACCACAGTTGTTCAGGAAAAACAAACCTATAAAACTATGAAAATGGACTTAAAACAAAAAATAATAAGCCACACCTAAAGTGCAAAACCACTAACTGAACATAGAAGGAAAAAGATAAATAAACATCAAACTTGATAGTTCACTCAAAAATACAAAGAACACAAAAGTAAAACCTACCATGAAGAACATGAGAAGAAAAAGGCAACCAGTTAATAATAATAATTATTTTTGAAATTCAAATCCAATCACAAATTAGACGTGACTGGTAGTAAAGAAAAAGCAACTTACAAACATAAACAGTAAAAGGAAGTACAAATAATGAGCCAACACACCCACAAAAATGGCCAAAGTTATAATTACCCAAACAGTAATGATCCTGCAAAACCTGAACATACATAAAAAATTAAACAATAACAATGTAAAAATGAAACAAAACACAAACTGAAACTAAAGTATCTGAGATGATAAAAGAAGTATCATCTAATTTAAAAACATGAAAGAGCAAACTTATAGAGTGAGAAAATTAGACCAATCCAAAAGCTAAAATGACTTGCAAAATGTGGAAATACCAACTGGGAAGGAGTAAATAGAGTAACCTGTGTAGATCGCAAGTTAGAATTTTTGTAAAATTACATTTACAGAAAATCTTGAAAAGTCTTTTCTTCAGTTTTAATTGTTTAGTTATATTCCTATAATCTCTCAGTATTGTTGAAATTGAGATTAAATATCTATATATCCAAAACTTTTTACAAAAACACACAGGCTTTCATAGGTTGTCGTAACTTTTTCACATAACTGTACATAGAAATGTTGCTCTCATTTTTCGTGTCTTACTCCATCATCTTCCATCTGTGGCATGATATAGTTATGTCTATTGTTCATTTGATCAAACACGTAGACTTTCCTAAAGTGTAGAAGCCACCATCTTGTTTCTTTCAGAATAAACCACTTTCAATGAGCTGAAGAAATTGTGCAAGCTCTGTAATCACTGATGCTAGTTTTACAGAGAATTACTAATTTTCATCAAGTCATCAAAGACACACTTTAATCACAGGTATAATGTGTTTAATCATCATATACTGTCTCGTTCATTATCTGACAGACACTATATAAACTTATCCACAAGATTATCCTTGAAGTCTTTCACATCCATATTTTGATAAGCTTTCCCAAATAGTGTAGCTTACCTGCATATAACATCAGAAACCTTGAGCTTAGCTCTGTAGATTGTTTGAAATGAGCACTATGTGATAATTGTAAAGGTGGAGCCAACAAGTGCTGACTTCTAATGTGGAAATTAGTTTCCATGCAGGTAGTATACGAAAATTCCTGTGCTGGTGTTATTAGCGATATTCTGGCTTTATAATATACTTTGAATCCCATTTCTCGCTTTTCGTAGCTATGTCATATGGTTCTTCATTTTTCAGCAGCATATTTCTCTCTGAATGGAGATGAAGAACTTACACGGTTACCACTTCCACTTTCTGATAAGAGATCAATATTGCTCTAGTAGAGTTATACTACACTTGAAAATGGAGCTTCCATTCTAAGCTTTTCATATTTATTGTTTTAGGTTTACTCCTGCTTGGTCTAGTACCTATATCTACATGGTGCTCTTGCTGTTCGATTGCTTTGCTTTCTGCCATCCATTAGGAGGCCAATCAATCTGTTTTATGTAGTGTGTCCTGTGAGCCAGTTGGAAATATTTTTAGTGACATTGTCTCTATGTTTTATTGCTTTTAGTTATTCAAAGGAGAGTTTGCTTCATGCTTTCCATTTCCATCCACTTATGCTAAATTAAGATATTTAATATTTGATCGTGGTAGCTAATGATTCAATAATGGAATGCATTTTTTTTTTACACTGCAAGGCTCTGGGTATAATTTTGCTTGCATACACTGTTGGTGTTACATGATGCTGCACTGATAAAAGAAGCTGAATTATTTCATGTGCCCAGTCTTATTAAGTTACACAGCAATCAAATTGGTTATCGGTACTGTATAATTCAGGATGGAATAGACAATATAATAAGTAGGTTCTGTTCTTCAGCTCGATTTACAGCTGCACCTTTCACAGCATTGCTTTTGGTAGCTCTAGTTGTCAATGTATTTATGTGGCTGGTGAAGTTGGGATGTCTGTCAAAGATTACCCCTTTCTTTTGGTACTTCTTCGTTTCTTCCTGTGCCTGTTGATACTGGTGATGTTCCACCCTCATCAGCTCATCTATTTTTGAGTATGAACACGGACGTGGATTTGGAGAGATTATTAGCCATTCCTGTATGGCTATACTATTGTTTCACACTGTTAAAGGATGGATGCACCAAAATGTCTATGATAAAGGTTAGCACTAAGCAATTGGTTGGACTGTCAATGCTAGCTAGAACCTTAATGTAGTTGTTGAAAAGAACTAGTGATCCAGTCTAATTGTCAGATTCCATATTTCATGATGTGACTAGAAGTCAGTGCGGTTATGAACCATTTCACATATTACACTGATTCTTGTTCTAAGCATTTTGTAAGCACTAATGGAAAGTTGGACTTTACTGTATCTTTTAGACTTAAAGGTTTTCTGACCAGTATCAGTACCATGTTATATATGAGCTGCAAATTTGACAGCACTGATTCAGTTTCTATTCTATTGTTATAACAATCTTGTTATAACTTCTTGTTATAACTTTATTAGAGATCACACAAGTGATGTTTTGTAAGAAAAAGATTCTATGGTCTTTAAAGCCAAGAGCCATATTTTATGGGTTTGTGTAATGATTCGATAAACGCATCAGTCCACATTTCAGGGATGCTACTTGTTGCCCACCTATAAGATACCCAACATTAACTTCTTTCAGACATAGAATCTATTTGTAGATGTATATACGACTTTTTGTATCTTATCCAAGCTACAGATGACTTAAATATCCATAAATAGTTGTAGCTCAGCTCTTGTCAAGATACTCGATATTACTGTAAACTGGACCTAGGTTTATTAATAATCAAAGAAACGTTTTCCTTCATCCAAGTGTACAGCTAAAACCTGCTGAACACGGTTTACAAAGTAGGACAATTATTTTTCTTGGCCCTTGAAATGCAGTTGACTTACCTGCTTTTGCTAATTACTTCCTATCTATGGTAGGAAAATTATGTGCCTTTAGTTTATCTTGTTGTTCATAGATATGGTACAAACAACAATGGCAGAGTATGTTTTGCCCTATCTGGTGTGTACGCTTAAAATCTTTTTCTCTTAAATTTAACTAACCATATGTCAATATATCAAGCTGGCTTACTTCCAACTTAACGTAGTCATGGTCACTAGTATGGTTCCAAATCACAGTAATGTTCCTCTTCATCCATGAACAGACTATGTTTTCTCTATTTCGTATAATATAATTAGCAATACCTCCTTGCAAACAGTTTAGTTCAAACTAGAAGTGGTCGTTTATACTGTTTTTACATCTTTCCATTACATAGTTGGGTGCAAATGTGTGATAGATGCTCAGAGATTTGACCAACATACCTCTTCTCTTCATGAGGTATTTGCATATTCAAGTGTTTTGACACCTAACATGCAAAGTCCTCACTCATACATCAGTCCAATTCATACTAATGACTGTTAAAAATGGTTCAGGAAGGAAGTCAGAGTATTTAATCAAGTGACCAAATAATCACCATTGTAATGTTGTTTGCGTGCAAAAAAGAACGTACAATATCTATAAAGGAACTATTGTGACGAGCCCTTGTAATATTTCCACTTTAGTCTAACTATGATTCACATATGTTCAACATTATACCACTGGTACTTGTATGTGAAAAAGACAGGATTTCCAATAGTTGTAAAAAAAACTGCTAAAAACAGAAATAAAATAAACAATCCTTATTAAAATACGAAGTCTGTTCAGAAAATACGCGGACCGTTTGAATTGCGCGGCTCCAGTTGGTTCCAGGGGAATCCGCTTGGTGTCGCTAGGTTCGCACAGATCAGCTGATTACGACGCCATTTCCCGATTGCAGATATCTTCATTTGTGTATTAGCTACGCGGTTTTAAGTGAAGTGCGATTTTTTCGTTTGGCGGATTTCAGAATGAATGACCTGAAGGAGCAACGACTTGCTGTGAAATTTTGTGTTAAACTTGGAAAATCTGCGACTGAAACTTTTGCTATGCTTAGCACGGCTTACGGTGATGTTGTTTTGAAGCGTACGGCATGTTTCAAGTGGCATGAACGTTTTAAGGATGGTCGACATTCCATTGAAGATGATGAGCGTCCTGGACGTCCTTCCACGTCAACTGACGACCCACACGTCGACAAAATCAACACCCTGGTGCGAGCAAATCGACGTCTGACTGTCAGGGAGCTTGCTGAAGAGTGTGGGATATCAGTTGGATCTTGTTACGAGGATTTGACCGAAAAATTGGAGATGCACCACGTTGCTGCGAAATTTGTGCCACGCTTGATGAAGGACGAACAAAAAGCCCATCGCGTCCAGGTTTGTCAGGAACTGCTTGATCGTTCAGAAGAAGATGAAAACCTCTTGTCAAGGATCATAACAGGTGATGAATCATGGGTTTATGGTTATAACATTGAAACGAAGGTCCAATCGTCCCAGTGGATGGGTGAAACATCCCCCATACCCAAAAAAGCTCGCCAAGTTCAATCCAAGGTCAAGGTGATGCTGACAGTTTTCTTCGATGCTAAGGGTGTTGTTCACCACGAGTACCTACCCGAAGGCTCCACAGTGAACCAGACTTACTACATTGAAGTTTTGAAACGCCTGAGGGACGCCATCCGTCGCAAAAGGCCAGAAATGTGGAGGAGTGGCGACTGGTTTTTCCATCACGATAACGCTCCAGCCCCAAAACTCGTGAGTTTTTGGCCAAACACTCAATCACTGTTCTTCCCCTCCTCACATGACCTTGCTCCTTGCGATTTTTTCTTGTTCCCCAAACTCAAAAGACCCTTGAAAGGAAGAAGATTTGAGACGATTCCCGAGATTAAGGCAAATGCGACGAAGGAGCTGGAGGACATTACAAAAGAAGCGTACCAGGACTTTTTCAACAAGTGGAAACACCGTTGGGATAAGTGTGTGCGTTGGGGAGAAGAGTACTTTGAAGGGGTCCCAGACCTGTAACTTCTAAATAAAGTACATTTTGTTTTATGACGTCAGTCCGCGTATTTTTTGAACAGCCCTCGTTGGCCCGGCATGGCCAGGTGGATAAGGTACTCTACTCCTAATCCGAGAGTTGCGGGTTCGAATCCCTGTCACACCAAACATGCTCACTCTTTCAGCCGTAGGGGCATTATAAGTAAGGTCAATTAAAATGGAATTGATGAGAATGGCATCTAAGTATAGTAAGTTCAAATGTATAAAAACGATTAAAATATTTAAAATACTTAATTCAATTTCAAATATCACACTGGAACCTACCATAAAAAATTATTGGTCTGGATGATATCTTGGGTACGTAATTAAGGACTGGAAATGAATATAGTTTCTAACAGTAACATCTTTCATGCGTTTATCATTATAAGTATTGTTACGTGATCACCAAAACCAACGCATGGCCGAGCGCGTAAGGCGTGCGACTCGTAATCAGAGGGTCGCGGGTTCGCGCCCGCGTCGTGCTAAACATGCTCGCCCTCCCAGCCGTGGGGGTGTATAATGTGACGGTCAATCCCACTTTTCGTTGGTAAAAGAGTAGCCCAAGAGTTGGCGGTGGGTGGTGATGACTAGCTGCCTTCCCTCTAGTCTTACACTGCTAAATTAGGAACGGCTTGCACAGATAGCCCTCGAGTAGCTTTGTGCGAAATTCTATAAGTAAGGCGCATAGAAGTTATATTTGAATGTACACATTTAGAAATAAAGAATTGTAAAAAACTTATACAACTATTATGACAATTAAATAATATAGTAACACCAGTTAACATAGGAAAATGACTGAGGAACACAACAATATACATGTTTAGAAAGGGACAACACAAAACGGTTTTCTCACCGTTGAATTATTCAGTTCCCCAACTACCTTAAAAAAGAATTTGCTCCAAAAACTAAAACAGTTCTTCAATACCTTTCACCGATGTGACAGCGATAAATCTTTGGATTTACATCCATAAATGCAGGGGTACGATTCCCCTCGGTGGACAGAAGAGATAATCCCATGCGGCTTTGCTCTAATAAAACACACACACAATTATAAAGTTAAGAACAATTAAATATTTATTTTTCGGAAATTTAATGGGTTTTTTTCTATTATAACATGCTGTTAGAAGTGTTTTTTTTCACAATTTAACCTTAAATTCAAGAAATAGTGAAACTGTCGATATTTTACTGTACTTCCGTTCAGCTCGAAAGCTAATTACGTGTTTTGATGATGTTTAAGGAGTCATACAGGAGGTTTGGTTTGTTTGTAATTTCGCGCAAAGCAACAAAAGGGCTACCCGCACTAGCCGTTCTAACTTACCAGTAAAAACTAGAGGGAAGGTAGCTAGTCATCATCAGTCACCGCCAACTCTTGGGCTGTTATTTTACTAATGAACAGTAGAACTGACCGTACATTATTACGTTTCTACAGTTAAATGAGTAAGCATGTTTGGTTTGTTTGTTTTTTTTTAATTTGGCGCAAAACTACAAGTTCTTCCTTTCGTTTTTATCGTGTCCTACTCCAACCTCATTAAAGTATTGCTCTAACGTTAAAAAATCATGTGGTCTTAAGATTACTCTGCATTTTTTAATATAAGCATGGAGTTTGGTTTTGTCAGTAAATAAGACCTTAGGTCTTCATAGGCATAAACATATATACAAGCCGTGAACAAAGAGAAATTCCGATGTTTTTTGGTCAGAAGAAATCTTGTGTGTATGATATGGAGTTAAAACTAATTTGGAGCAAACACATAGTTTGTGAGCTATAAAACGTTTTTACCAATAACCTATTGCTCTGTACCTTTTATTATCCTTTTGATCTTTTAATACACCTGTTTTTTATCCGTCCACAACTTTTAAGCATCTTCCTGGCTTTGAATGCACACACACAAATCAAATTTTAAACTTTTAAGTAAAAAAATAATTATAAATCTGTAAGAACAGTTTTATTCAGATATACTTTATAATTTTGTAACATTTAGTGAGTGTAAGTCACAAAGAAATAAGAAACCAATCCATACTTTCATGTTTGTTAACATGTAAACGTGACGAGTTTCTCCAGCAGACAATTTACCTATTGTTTTGGCCAAGCGTATTAAGGCGTGTAACTCGTAATCTGAGGGTCGCGGGTTCGCATCCCGGTCGTGCCAAACATGCTTGCCCTCCCAGCCGTGGGGGCGTTATAAGTTACGGTCAAACCCACTATTCGTTGGTAAAACAGTAGCCCCAGAGTTGGCGGTGGGTGGTGATGACTAGCTGCCTTCCCTCTAGTCTTACACTGCTCAATTTGGGACGGCTAGCACAGATAGCCCTCGAGTAGCTTTGTGCGAAATTCCAAAACAAACAAACAAACAAACCTATTGTTTTTAACCCTTAATCCCAAAGTCTGTGGATGTGTTTCCTAACAGTACACAATTTACCTGTTATTTTGTAAATCCTAATCCCAAAGCATATGGTTGTATTTGTTAACAGCTTTTTATTACTTAACATACAAATTACTCATGTCTTGTTTTTCGTAAAGAACATGTATTATTTAGCACCAAACAGACCAGATAACAACTTGTTTGGCCAAAAGACACGAAACAGACAATCTACTTTTTATAACAAAGATCTATCAATCATGTAAACATTTAACAGCTACACACCTCAGTAGACAACCTACATTTCATAACAAACGTCTATCAATTATGTAAATATTTAACAGCTACACACCTCAGAAGACAACCTACTTTTCACAACAAAGGTTCATCAATTATAAAACTTTTAACAATTATAACTTGATAGACACACTATTGGGTACAATGAAAATCAGCTGTGTATTTACTTGCCAAAACACACAACAAAAACTAGTGATCAACTTTCCATGTTTATAAGGCTATTGCTTCTACTTTGTTTTGTTTATCATTTGTGTCCAAATGGGGTAATGTTACCTGGTCTTAAAAGTAAAATAATCCTTGAAGTAGTAACTGGTAATCAAACATTGTGAAGCTGCAAGGTTTAGTAACTGAATGAAAAAAATTAAATTACTGGTGTTTACTGGGCATGGGAATTTTGAAAAAGGTTAGCATTATTTGTTTAAAATAAATGCAGTTCCATATACATACATCTTAATAATAGGCTACTTGTAATAAATAGTAAGTTGTTGACATGGCTTTTAATACACATTACACACTTCATTCTTTACAGTTTTACGTGATAAGGTTCTGTGATGTTTAATTCAATCTTATAAAAGAGTGAATTGTTTCTTGAAACATTTGAAATTATAACATCTTTTCATTTGTATTCAATATTTCTGTAGATATAACCTGAAATAATATTTGTCCTATCACTAGCAACACAGATTACAGATGTAAAACTCCCTACACATGTAAAACTTCTTGTCGCTTACAAATACATACCTTGAAATATGTGAAAGTTTCTGACAGAACTGGAGTTAAAGTTCAAACTCCACCTAAGTTTTCTATATATTCTCTGATGAAATGTCATCATCACCACCCATTTCTTGAGATTTTTCAGTAATAACTTATGGATATAATTATCACAAACTGATAATAAAATAAAGTTTACATATTATGAATGAAAGTTCAAGCCTAAATAGATATTCAAATTTATTCCCCCTAAGATTTTTTTTCTTTATTGAAATATTTATAACACTGTACATTGTGTGCTTATATTGATATTTATAAACACTGCACATTGTGTGCTTATATTGATATTTATAAACACTGCACATTGTGTGCTTATATTGATATTTATAAACACTGCACATTGTGTGCTTATATTGATATTTATAGCACTGCACATTGTGTGCTTATATTGATATTTATAGCACTGTACATTGTGTGCTTATATTGATATTTATAGCACTGTACATTGTGTGCTTATATTGATATTTATAGCACTGTACATTGTGTGCTTATATTGATATTTATAGCACTGTACATTGTGTGCTTATATTGATATCTATAACACTATTTATTGTATGTTTATATTAATATTTATAACACTTTATTGTATGTTTATATTAAAGATTGTTTAATTCATTAATTTTATTGATTTGTTGAAGCACATGAACATAAATAAGAGTATCAAGGTCAGAGGAAATGTTGAACATATACAGATCAGTAATAATAAAGAAAAGTTTTTATGTTAATAGAAGTATTGTACTGAAAGATTTCATCACCTGCACACTTCTCTGTTTCTTAATATTATAAAAATGATGTAATTTAATGAACAAATACATGGTAAAGATACATATTTATGTGAAGTATAAGTATTCCCCTTGTAACTAATTATTTCTAAACAAATACAATATGAACTTTCATTAAATATTGCTATAGTAAATGTTCATGTCAGACTTTTTTAAGGCTAACAATTTGCTAGGCTTTGAAATTTTGTGTTTTCATTTGTTAATACTGTTTGTAACACCTGCAGATTTTATAATATTGTTACAGAATAAATTTTACATAGTTTTGAAGTTAAATGTTCACCTTTAATTGTTATTTTTATATAAATAACCTCACTAGTAATAAGGACAGTCTTTGAAATCACTAGATCATAACTCATGAACTACTCAAAGAGTTTTATAGGCTTTCTAATTAATTTTGTAACTAAAGTTACTACAAGTGTGGTTAAAAGTTAATATAAGTTGAAAAATTCTCAAACTATGTTTGTAAAATGTTTAACATAAGTACTACATATAGTGATATTTGACACATTTCTCTTTTTCTATGAACACCAGTACTGTTTGTCAAATATCACACATTAATTTTTGCATGTTTTAAAAAAAAATTCTAACAATGAAAATTAAATTCTATTTAAAACATTTTTTTAAAATATAATCAATTAATTTTATTGAAGTCACATAAATTCTATATAAAACATTTTTTTTTAAATATAATCAATTAATTTTATTGAAGTCACATATCAAATGGCATTCTTTAACATAGTAGTTGTTATGACATTTCAAAAATGAACTGCAGAAAATGTTCTATCCCCATCACACAGATATAATTACAGCAATTTAAAATAAAAAGATGCTCATTCATTTTTTAGTATATATAGAAATAGTGTGTTAGTTGTTAAGTGCAAAGTTTGATACACAATTAACATTTTGTTACCTGATCACAAGTGCTGCAACCAAATTACTTTAGAATTAGTTAGCCACTGGAGAGCATGTAATACAAAAAATATATGTGATAATTTATATATAGTTAACCTGAATATGTATGAACATTATTTAGCAACTGAGAATTACTGATAATTAATAATTAGTAAAATTATACATCCTCAATTATTTACATTTAATATGACAGTATGTATAATAACCTTTTCATTGTAACTGATTAATATTATTATAAGACATTACTATTAGGCCTATTATAACTTTATCACTATACGACCTATTTTATCTCTTACGATTTGTAATAACAATATACACTATTCTTTAAAATCCCTAAGAGCAGAGATAAAAGAAGGCATAATAAAATTATAGTAGCCCTACAAATAATGCTTTATGACAATATTTTTTTCTTTTTATTAACGTTTCCAAGAAATCAAAGAATTAGGCTCTAAACTGTCAGGGTAGCTTTATCCTCACACTTTTTTTTTTTTTTATAAAAGTCATTGTCTATTCATGAATGTACATTATGTTTAAAATTGATACTTTTTATCATTATTATTCAAGCATTTCATGTAAGGCAAGATTGCTGAAAACCTTCATTCAATGCCAAAAGAACTACCAAGTTGAGCAGATTTTCTGTTTTTAATATGTTAAACATTTAGTATTTACCTCTACCATATATGCATTGTAACATTCAATAAAATATTTGGGTTGCACCATGCTAAGGAGAACAAAATATTAGAATTTTTATTCAATATGAATACGAAATTATCTATCGACAGCAAAGTTCATACATATTTAAGGTTTGGAACAAATCGAAGTTGGAAAAGTATGTTCTTGAAATATATATGCTGGTTGAAAGTTACAGTGATAATGACACGTTAAAATTTGGAGAATTAAGCAAATACCATGTCTGTGTAAGCTCCAGGTCAAACAAAGTATGATTTCACCAAGACAATGCATTTTTTTCTCAGAGCAAAGCCACATTGGACTATCTGCTAAGTCCACCGAGGGGTATCGAACCCCAAATTTTAGTATGTATCACCAAGACAAAGCATTCAGTCAAGGTTTAAATGAATATGACAGGCCCTTTATAATATGTATTCACAAATATAAGATAATTTATAGACATTTCCCTTGAACTTCTGTGTTTATTAATTGTAATGAATTATCGAAAGTTCTCCTCTGTACATGTTTGAAAAACATTGGTAGGAAGAAAAGTGGAAACGGACAACTTTATGTACTGGAAAGAGCACTGCATAAAAACAGCGATACCACCAGTAGTTAAAAAACAGGTTGTGCGTAGTCATTTATCCGTGTATTATAACCATAGATTGTGTATTATCTTTATATTCGTGTCAGAAATGAACTTATATTTCTTTCACGTCTTAGCAACTAGAAATAATCTCGAGGGGAAAATTGCACAACAGAATTATAAATGTGCAAATAAACTTGCATTCTTATTTCCAAACATTAAAAACTTCATATCAATATATATTTACTCCAATTTGTACATCCAAATAAAAGTCCCAAAGTTCTACTTCTACTTGTTACTTATTTGCAATTACAACGTAATTAGTAATGGTTGTAAAGTATTTATTTATTTGAGTGTTATATAGCTCCCTTAGCCACAAAGCAGTAAAAAACAATAAATTCAAAATAAAACAGCAATAATTTGGTTTTGTAACTTTAGTAAAAGAACATTTTTATTGATTTTAGCCAATCAGCTTTTCCCAATCTCTGTGTGTATACAACTGCCTATTCTTTAACTACTAAATGTCATAATCAACTGATGAAAATTAGTCATGTAAGTTTTCTTTTCTATCTTTCTATTTGTTCAAATCATAAATGGTCTTAGTTCAGCAAGGATAGGAAATCTGGTAACGGCACTGAACTGAGAAATGCAAGATCAACTCGATTATATGATATTAGGAGAAAAGGCATTTGTGAACAAATTCTGCAGCTATTACAATCCTTTGTTTTCAATTCTGAAAAGCTAGCTTTACTACTGTGTACTTTATCTGAATTATGGTAACTATGCAAGTAATGAAAACATTTCTTCAGAAACGTGAGATGCAGTCTCTGAAATGTTTTAAAGTGGTTGTGTAATAAGTGAAAGATTTATATTTATACAAACAATGACATTCTGAGGTATTACCGCAATAACTAATTCAGTAAATGTTGATTTATCTGGAAACATGCTACTTTCTTTATTTGTGTTTGGAACAGTTTTGACGTTTAATTGCTTCTGGAGATATCATGCTTATGTTATTAACATAAAAAAATGTATTGGTGCATACATGTGTACATAAGAAAGGTTAGGAAAGGTTATTGCTTAAACTGATTATGGTTTCGGCTCAACATAATTAATAATATTCTGAGCAAAAGTAATAGTAATAAAATAACAATGTGCAAAGGTTAACGTTCAGACACTTTATGTCAATAATTACATACATTACAGATTTTGATTATAAGTTTATGAAAGAAAAAATTGATTGTATTATGGCAGCAAAAGTAAAAGGTCGTGACATTCCCTGGTCTTATATATATGTGCACGCATGTATTCCTCCGTAATAATTATTTTACAAGTTACAATAAATGACCTATTATTGATTTTTGTTTTTCTTGTGCTTACAATAATTCCAATTTTCCTTATACAACTGTATTTCATTGCCAGAAAATTTGTGAGTGATATATTGATCCTAAGATAGGTCAAAATACATTATTTTTTTTCAGTTCACTAGAGAAAACTGACATAACTAAATAAAATAGATATATATATAGCTCCTATAAACTTGCCAAACTAACAATGTTATACCCTAGTTTCTAATTTTAAACTGTTATGTTACAGTCTACAATCAATGTCAAAAATGCCTGCAAGAACTCCAATGGACACACCAACATAAAAGTCATCTCATGGCAAAGTTCCATAGGAGAGAGACCAATTTTAAGAACATCATTACCTCATTAAATTTTATACATTTAATAGGTTTAATTTATAGAGGTAAGAACAGAAAACTGTTTGTTATGAGCATTTACAAAATACGAAAATTATAAAGCTTTGTAAATCAGTGATGACGAGAAAACCCACTTGTAGAGAAAAATACATATGTAAAAAAGGCTTCATAAATCACAACCTGATATAATGTGTGGACCTCCCTCAGGTTCATATACAGAATCATCTGTTAAGCCTACCCTGGTATACCAAGTGGTTAGGATGATTGACTTTAATCTGAGGGTTGTGTGTTTGAATCCCTGTCATACCAAACGTGCTGGCTCTTTCAGCCATAGAGACGTTATAAGTGAAGATCAATCCCACTATTCATTGGTATAAGACAAGCCCAGGAGTTGGCTGCAGTTTGTGATGACAATCTACCTTAAGTCCGGGATTAAGTCCTCTTCAATCACCAATGAAGCAACATAAAATAGTTGAAGTACTGGAATAATGTTAGAGCTTGTACCTAAATCATTACTCCTTCTCATATATACAGGAACATTTTATATTGTAAAGTAATTTCTTTATCACTGAAATGGGAAGAGGATTTGAAATAATTCTTCGCGTTTTGTTCTGATCACAAGAAATACATTTATTTGTAACTGATTTTTTTAACAGCCTTGCTTCTGACAAAACCCTCATGATCCGAAAAGAAACAAACGTTCTCAATCAACAACCACTATTGCAACTACATGAAAAAAAAAATTACAACTCTCTGCTTTCTGTTGTTTGTTTGTGTGAAGTGAAGCACAAAGTTACACAGATGGTTATCTGTGTTGTGTCCACCATTGGTATTAAAACTGAGGTTCGAGAATTGTAAAGCCACAGACATACCACGGTGCCACTGGAAGGCCCCTACTTTCAAGTGAAGCCAGTTTTTTATCCAAATTAATAATAATTCTCCCTCACCCAGAGATGTTATTATTGTAGTAAGTATTTAGTGAGGCAGGCACTTTACCAAACACTTATCAACTAACTGGCTAATAATTGTGTAAACAGTGTTTATCACTTCCTTTCAATTATTTAGGACAAATATCAGCTAAAGTTTCACAAATAAAATTTAAGTTCCTATAACACTTTGGGATAAAAGTTGTTTGATCTATGGGATTTATAAATTTTTAGGTTTACTAACTATTCCCCATACATTAAGTGCTATGATTGAGACATAATTGCATCTTTCTTTGTAAAAACTGAAAAGAATATATTGTGTAATAAATTTACCATCTCATAATCTCCTGACATTAGCTCCCCACTATCATTTTCAAAAGCTCCAATCCACATCCTAACATTTTGTTTACCCATCATATACCTAGAGAATTCCTTACTGTTCAACTCTCTCAGCCAACCATATTTCACATACAGTTTTTAACCAGTCCTCTGAGTCCTTATTATTTTCAGAAAGTTTAAATTTAATGAATTCATTATATTTATCTCTAATATGAACCTTTACTAAACCATACTGCTTATTCTGTTCCATTTCCCATTTTCTTTTCTATAGGGAATATCTTCTGTAGGCATATCAACTTTTCCCCAAATGTTTCCCACATCTGTTAAATATCACTTCCAAATTACTTAATTCAGTCTACAGAAGCCAGATCATGTCTAATTTTATCAAAATTTTCTTTCATGAAAACTGAAATCAGAGAACTATTTTTCTTCAATTCTCCATCATTAAAATTCCAAACCTAATAGTACACTGGTCACTTGCACTTAAATGCTCACCAAAAACAACTCTTTCACATTGAATGTTAATGTTAAACAGTTTTTGTTCTTTTAGGTTCCATCACCAGTTGGTGCATAAAAGTATTTTGAACAATTTTCATCAACCTGTTTCTTTAGTATCAGATACAAAATGATCTACTAACACTAACCAACTCAACCTTACTACTATTTTCTTTAATGTACTCTAACTCAACAGGATACAATTCACTCCTCACATGTAAAGCTACTTCTCATCCGTTTTCTTCAGTTCTCTACCTGTAGTAAATAATCTGTAGCTTGGTATATTACAAAAGATTTCTATCATCAAAACTGTCAATATTCAACCAAGTCTCACTAATACACATAATATCAAAATCCACAGTTTTATTTCCAATACTTCTAGCATTTTGATAGTAATAACCAGTCATATATTTTAAAACAAATTCATATTTTGTGCCTGTTGTACATGTTTTCCTATCAATTGTATTTCCAATTTTACTAATATCATAACCCTCATCTCTGTTTGGTCCTAGTTTAAATGTACCAATACAATTCAGTTAAATTGCTAATGCTTAACATGCTAACCCTGCATTGTTTAAGTACATGGCATTCATTCCAAAAAGAACAACCTTCCCATTAAAATTATTCTACAAATTCTAACAACCTATTTGTTCATCCTTACATAGTGATCTATGCTTGGCATTCAATTCTAATGGCCTACTTCATATCTCATCCCCACGATATATTATTTGCAGTATCCCTGACAAAATCAAGCTATGACCCCTTTCCATAATGTGCTTTTATCAATATTTTATACTTATTAGTAAGTTCTTCACATCCATCTTTCCCTACACAATTAGCCCCAACATATACCACAAGATGTACATTCACACTAGCATCCTCAACTGTCTTTCTGGTTATATTAGTTATACCCCAACCCCTAGACAGCACAAACATATTTGTTTACTCCTATTTTTCCACATACTATTACACCTATATGCCTAACTAGAGATCCACTTAAAATTATAGTTTCCCTATGTTTCTCTTATCTGCTTCCCCTCATCACTACCAAATGCTTGGAAGTGGTTGCTTATCCTAAATCCAAGCCAATCCTTGTCCCTAAGTGCATTATTTTTCAGACTTTTAGCCCTATTTCTTTTCTTAGCTCAAGTATGAGACACTGTAGAAATAATTATATCTTAATAGAAGATGAAGGGTTGGAAAATAATATATGTGCATAGCATGATCATTTTTAAGTATGTAAATTAAGTAGTCACATGACCAATGACTTTTTATATTTATATGGTTGCACAATATTTTCACACTCCCGGGTATAAAGTGAATTGAAACATGTATAGTGGTTTTTAAAACAGTTTATCAGTGTCTGAATAAAAGTTTTGATTGTGTGTTAAATAACATTTATCAACCCCTCAGTGGTATGTCTGTAGACTTATGACACAATAAACTTGGTTTCAATAATCATGGTATAACTTTGTGTTTAATTATAAACAAACAATTTTTTTGGGGGGTATTTTAAATATTTAAATAAATTCTTTGCATTTAGACACTCGAATATTTTATTGTAAAATGTAGCCATCAATAAAAATTCCTTTTAAAACTAAGAATCAAATATTTTATTTATCATAACTAAAAAAAAAAACTTTATATAGGTAAAAAATGAATTTTTACTGATGACTACATTTTACAAAAAAATATTCAAATGTCCAAACTCAAGGAAACAAAATATTCTCGTAACTGTGTATATTCTACGACTGCAAGAAAAAGTTGATTAATAAGTTCATTAATTTTCATAGTATCATGATAATATACATTTGACTGCCCATGTAAGGAAAGGATCAGTAAAAATAATAAAAAAAGAATCATGTTTATATATCTTTTGCATTTTTACTTTTATTCAAGAGGCCATCTTTATTTGTAAACTTCATATGTAAAGACAACTATGTGGTTATTTTTGTTCTTTTTTTGGTTCACCAATACTGAACAAAGTCAATCTTAGATGGGTCTGTAAATTCTCTCTGTTGGCAATATGAATCTCAGAAAATCCACCTTTACACTATTCACAAATTTATACCTCTTGGGATCCAGTTTAAAGTTCTCTTTCCTCAACTGAACCAGAAATTTCCTTAACCCTTCATAAAAATTATCAAATGTTTTACCATGTATGATTATATCATCTATATAGAAATATGTGGCATTTCAGGTCATATGACATGCCATGTAAGTAATACTTCATATGTACTATAGTTGATAATTTCTTTTATACAAATCACCTTAATTCCTTAACTATATTAGTCAACTGAGAGATACAGCAATTTAACCAAACAACTTCAGCCTCTTGAACTTGGCAAAAATCTGTTGAAAGAACTTTGAGCACTGGGATAGCCTCTACTTTCAGACTAGAAAGAACTAATTTTCAGCTCCAAACATGAGTTTCTAAGTAAGATTTCCTCAGTATTTTTATGGATTTTTAAGTAGTATGCATAGCTACTCACAAGTAGTTCTGATACTTCATTGATTTAATTCTGCAACTTACCAAACTTTCCAAGAACAAAAATTCCTTGCTTACTGGTTTGTATCTTAATCTTGTACCACTAAAGGATTCTTTGTCAGTTTGTATAAGAAAAATATCTGTTATGTATCCCACTGACAGTTTATTACAAGTTTCATTTATACACCAACAAAAAGAACAAGTCTATTATGCACACACAACTCTGTAGATAGCATTTTTCCACAGTTTAAAATATGCACTTCCAGTATTCATACATATCGAAACAAAATTTTCTACTTCTATAACATCTGTTTTAAATAATAACAGGTAGGTAAACAATCATTTATAAGTACAAGCAAGAGTTTTATTGATGATGGAAGAACATGTTTGGACAAAATATTGGTCTGCCTTTTTCAGAAGTAAAAGACCAATATTTTGTAGAAACATTTATTATCTCCCACCATCAATAAGACTTCCCTATGCTTATAATTCATTGCTCTCTTGTCAGTTGTTATATTAACATATATGTTTCCTTTCTAAAGTATTTGTTTAAAATGTTAGTTGTCAACTTGGAACATTATTGAATATTGCCTACCAGTGGCCATATCCTTTTGCAGTTTCACATATATAATGTTTCTCTTAAATCAAAAATTACAGTTTTGCTTTTACAGTTCTTCCTCTTCACCACTTTCAATTGACTGTTCTTTTTCATTTAAAATTTCAAACAACTTTCTAACTAAAAGTGTAGAATTCGTTTTTCTTTCTTTTTATTTTAAGGAATAAATAGACAGGAATGATAAAAATTAAAAATGGCAGTGTGAACCACATAACATAACAAGGAACAAACTGAACAAAGTATGAACATAAACCTGTACTGGAGCACAAGGGGAGAATGGAAGGTATGGAATTAGGAGAAAAGGTTAAACAACTTTCCTAGGTAGCCAATGTCCAAGTACAGTAGACTTGATCCAGATAAAGGATAACATATGAGGAATGGCAAAGGATGTTGGAAACATTAAGGGTATAAGTATTGGAATAATTGTGACCACATGCTAGAAGGAGGAAGAACTAGATCTTAAGTACAAGGAACACATTACAATAAGTTTAAAGGGTGGACAGAGCATAAAAAACAACATTCAAATCCCAATCTCTTGGACCAAAGGAACATGATGAATGGAACAGATGAAAAAAATGAAAAAGGTGAGAAATAACTGGGAAGAGTAAGCTTTCTGGAAATGAGAAACTGGAGTGTGTTCAACAGAGCAGCCCTATAATAAGCAACAGTTGAAACAGATAAAATCTGATCAAACAACCAGCTGTAAAACTGTGATAGGATGGTCAAAAGCCATAGTGAATAGACCAAAGTCTGAAGTAAAACCTATGCCTATGGTACATAAATAAATGGTAAGACAAAGAATGTTGCCACATGAGGGGTGAGTCCCTGAGCAAAGGCAAGGGTCTGGATGAAATGCGTCCTATCAGGGTTGATAGAGAAACAATTAGGAAGAGAAAAATAACAGGGGCTGTTGTTCCAGTAAGGTCCAGAGCAGAGGGAACCATTTCTGAGCCAGCCAATATGGAGGAACAGGTAGAGTATGGCAAGGAGTAATCTGGATAAAGAAAATGACTTTGGAGGAGAGTCTGACTGGATGGTAGGCATACAAGACCCCTCCAATTTCAATTGAAAACATCCACCCCATAAACTGAGGAGTGAGGAACTGAAGACTAAAGGGAAAGAAATTTGGCATTTCAGTGAGTAGCAAATGCATATCTATGTGACGTGTTAAGCTGGAAACAAATCCACAGAAATACCTGATGACAAAGAGACCGCTCCATAGGGAGAATCTGGTTGGGATGATATAAGTGACTGGCCATAAAATTCATAATGCAAGGGACATGATAAGCTAGAAATGCCATGTTGAGGTTGTTGGCCAAGTGCAGGATATACAAAGTTTGAAAACATGAAAGCCTGGACTTTGTTCTTTCTTTTTTGGTAATATAGCTGACAACAGTGAAATTATCAAAATGAACCATAACCACCCACCCCCACAAGAGGAAAAGAAAATGATAAAGAGCCTGATGAGCAGCCTAAAGTTCCAGGATGTTGATACAGAGAGTAGCCTCCTGAACTGACCAATGACTCCAAAATTAAAGAAAGCTCCCAATCTACCAAGGAAGCATCTGTGAACAGATGAGACTCAAAATGAGGTAGAGAAATGGGAACCTCCACAAATGTAAAATTCCTCTTCAAACACCATGCAAGGTTGGCCCTGATCCTAGGTGCTAGGATAATGGCATGATCCAAGAGTTTGAGGGAAAAGTTCCACTGGTCAGGAACATTCAAAAAAGGGAATGCATGTGCACCTGATCTAAGAAATAGAAGAATGTAGGGCTTTAATGACTCCCCACTTCATATTATAGAGCCCACTTGGAAAAGGCTGGGCCTGACCAAGATGAGAACCCCACAGGAGTTGTAAAGAACTTTTATAACTTCATGAAAAACCCACACAAGCACAATCTTGAAGAAGTAAGTAAAAGTGAGTAACTGACTTGGCAAATAAAGAGGTGAACAGTGGCCAGTTACCCATGTAATGAAGAGTCCAAAGACCCAGTGTGTGAAAACGACATGCAAAAGAGCATAATTCTTGTTAAAATACAAATGGAGCTGAAGAAAGACCAAATAGCAGTGTCAAGACCTGGATGACAGAACCCTTGTGGCTAAATCAGAAAAAATATGACACTAGGACAACTGAAATATGAAGATTGGCAGCCAAGAACTTGACCATCCACAATTTCAAGGAAGAAACCCACTGAAATGAGAGGTAGAACTCCATAGTGAAGCAAAAGGTGTACAGCCAAGACAGATCTATGGTGGGTTTCCAATATTATATATTTTTAGAGACAACAGATTAGAGTAAAATCTAAGTTAAGTGGGCACAACCCATTCAATAGCTACTTTGTGCAGGAGGTCGTGAATAGATTCAGCAAAATGAATAAATCTCATTCATTTACAAGGAGGAGAGAAAGAGATCTAGCAGGTGGACAGAAGGGAGAGTGGAACTGAAGGTAGAAACATTCAAGTAAATACCTGTAGAATCCAGAGCACTTTCATGATATATAGCCAAAATGACACATGAATAAACATACTTAGAGAAGGTACACAATATTTACGAATAAACAGACAATAAACATTTTTTTGAATTTATAGAGTATTAACAAAAAAAATTTAACTCAAATTTAATCACAAGTTAGTTGTAACTAGCAGGAAAGAAAAAGAAATTAAAATAACATAAAGAAACAAAAATAACACACCCACAAAATTAACTAAAAGTACAATTGTCTGTATAGTAATAATATCATGCAAAACCAGTACATACACCAAACATCAATAAAAACAAAGGAATAATCTAACTCTAAACACAAATAACCTAGATGGTAAAAGAATTATAAAAATCTAACTTACCAAAAACTGACTAGGTGAGATACGAAAGACGTAAAATGTAAGTACAGAAATTAGGTCCATCCACAAAAGCAACCTAAACTCTCTACAAATGGGTATACTTGTTAATAGTAAGGAATATACTGAAGAACTTGCCAAAGATATCCAGAGAAAAAGAACAATACCTAACCTAGCAGATCATAAGGAGACACGGTAACAGGTTGAAAGAACAAAAACTATAAATAGTGTGTTTCTCTCTGCATAAAACTTGATAGACTTTTAGTATTTTTCAAACAATAACAAGAAAGGAAGAGCTTTCTTTACAAAAAATCATAACATCAAAGGAAGACATCAGTAGCTGATGTATGAGAATAACTCACCATGAACAAAAGCTTGTGCTTAACCAGCAGATATCACTGACCTTGAAATCCTGGAGTTTGTATTAAACCCACTACTAACACAGGAACTTGTAGCAAACCCAATGTCTACTAACATAGGAATTTCACCAACTGTTATGTTAATTTTCTCAACACGGACTCTGTCAATATAACAATGTGCGACCACTTTGTACTTATTTAAAAGTCTTTATAGATTTAATGCCTCTAGTTTTCAAAATAATTTAACCTTATAAAATTTGGTAGCCTTTTGGAATGTTTTACATACAAAACATTATATTTTTAGTGAAGTATTTTCTATAAACTAAAACAAAGATTTGTCCATGAATATAATGAATATTTAATTTGAATAGCCTGTGTGTAAAGTAATTTTTCATGTTAAGATTAAAAATATTTTCCTTACCTCATAAATCTCAAATTTCCTTTGTGTAATCCCTAAAACTTTCTAAATACATTTATAATGTTTTTTTTTCAGTAAAACTATATATTTTATCTATTATTTTTCTACCATGTTTCAAAATGGTCTGTTTTAAAATAAATCTAAATTACTTTATAGAATTATTTTAAATTGTAACATGAAACTATACACATAACAGTTTACATCCATTTACAATTAAGTTTTATTTTTCTGCAATTTTGACTACACTTTGTACTGTGTGTAACTTCTATTCATGTTATTATAAGTTGCATCACTCAATACACATGTAGCTCACATTACACTATTGAATTACACTACCCATGAGCTAGTTACTCGCATTCTTTCCTCACAAAACATTTTTATTATATTATCATTATTACTATTTCTTTTACCAAATCTAATATTATCTAATCTTACAAAATCCCTATTTTTACATACTAGTTACCTTTAGAGTATTAAATAAAGAATAAACATTAAAAACAAGAAGTAAAGTACTTACCCAATTTCTTGTTTTTCTTGGTGTTAAATGTTGAGAACACTTAAGTTTATTTTTTATAGCAATGATAGTAATGCACTAAACATTTTGTTAATAAAATAATACACCAAAGAACATAGACTAATAACATGCAAAAGATGAGTTTCACAAAAAAATTATAATTTTGGCTTTCTAACTATGCAACAAGAGTTGTAACAAGTTCATCAAAACTACCTGTTGCAATTCCCACAACAACCAAAGTTGTATTTTAAGTGACATTGAAGCTTGTATATTCAAACATAATTTAATACAATACTTCACTGGATAGAATAAAACTTTATTTTCTATTGGTTATAGGTAACATAAAATTAAATGTAAAAGATAACTATTAACAAGTAGGTTTAGCAAGAGGGGTTTGATTTTCTATTACAGCTCTGTAACCATACAAAATTGAAAACTACAAAAATTATGGTTTCTCTGAGCAATCATGATTTTATAGTGAGTAACTTACTTTAATTTTGTACTTTTGAATGGGTGATGGATAGAACAAATAAGAAAAGATGCCTAGAAAAATGTGTCACACTCACTGAAATTCAGAATGTTTTAAATATTACCTCGTAGAATTAAGACCTTAAAACTTAAAAGTATTAAAATATGTATTATTAGTTAAAGCTTTACACTATGCTGATTCATTTAATTTGGACAAAAAAGTAGTTTAATAATTTTAACACTAAAACTTTGTGTCATGCACAGTAAAGGATACAAAAGGGTTAAATCTCAAATTCATATCAACAAATTAGAAAACAAAAGTTTATCTAAAACAAACAACAGAAATCAAACATAACACGTTAAAAGTGATATGATTAATCATGGTCCAAGTTTGTTACGTGGAGAATGATTTAAAACACATATTTATACAATAGAATGCCAACTGAGAAATTAAGCATGGTGCTAGAGTAGAAGAAGTTAGCAACACTAGTAATAAATGACACAATATGATTGATGGAGGGTAGTCACATGATCAACACATGTTCTGAAATGGTGAGAAAAATAAAGGAGAAGAAGAAACTGGTGCACTGATGGCAAACATTTTTATAGCAATACTCAAAGGGTAAACCAGAATCGAGATAGCTTTGGGTGATATAAAGTGATACTGTTTTGAAAAAAGACATCAGTAGAAAAAGATGTTGCAATGGTCTAGAGTAACTTGCCACTACAACCTGAGTAGAACAAAAAAATACTAATACTTTGACAACCACAGAAATCTAAAGAGTGATTTTCAAATTATTGAAATACAAAGTTGATAACTTACCATACAGTACGTAAATATGTGCAAAACCAGGACTTGAAAATAATGTTGATAAACAATACAATATATAAATCCAGGTTAACAAATATTTCAATAAATAAATGAATCAGGTGAAAGAAACAACAACAAACTTAATCACGAACATTTAGTAATAATATTCTTCAGTTACATCTTGTAAACTAACTTATGAAAGCTGAAACTAGGGTTTCATTTACTTATTAAATCACAAGATTACCAATCGTGTGATTGTAATATTCATATTATTGTACAACAATAATGATATCTGTACATCACCACCAGGGGAAACTGATGCCAGTTTCATAGTACACACATGTGTACTCAAAATACACATGATCATTTAGAAGGTGAGCTAGAATTTTAAAAATTCACAGGATAACTAACTGACACTGTGTTCATTTGGGTAATTACGACTCATTTCCTCTTCAATAATGAAATTTCATGGGGGAAGCAGTATAGAGGGAGCTAGTAAACAATAACATCGGTATACATTAATAAGAATCACGTGAGTTTAGGTTGAAGTTGCCTAAAAACTAGTGTCATGCAGATACTCAAGGCAGATGATCACAGAAGATATAATTTCTGTGTGAAGTGGTAATAAGTATCCAATGGAAACACATTTTCATGTAAAAAAATGTTAACTTTTTCCAATACTAGATGTGTTCTGAACTAACCAGTAGGAGATAATGAAATGGGGGTTCCATTCTTTTTCTCCACATTTGATACAATAGTTTTATGATGTATTAATTTTTTTTCCTTCCTGCTTTTACTTTAAAGTTTTTTATGCTGTTTATTACTTTTTTATTTTGTACAGTTATTAAGTAATTGTAGTTTCAAAATTCACTGCAGTTGAACACGAATCTTAAATTTCATATTACTTTTCATACACTTTTCACCTGGAAATATTTTTCAACACATTTCTCAAACGGTCCGAATTTTCTTTCTTTTCGTTTAGGTCAATGTACTCCTAATCTGTCTACTAGTGAAGTAATGTCTTTTCTGGGGGGAGATAGCAGTAATGGAAATCCTTATACACTTGAGTCTCACTTACTTTCATATCTGTCACTGAGAGTGACAGATTCAATGGAACCTGGTATCTATTATTTAATTCATATAGGATCGTTTTTACAGTGAGTTCTTTCAATACCCAAGTCTTCTGATAGTTATCTAATCAGTAAAATACTCAAATTCTGTACATATTTACCACCCATCTCAGAAAGAAAAGTCACATTTTTGGTCCTCAGCACCACATCGTTTTGCCAAGATGGTAAATTAATTCTATCAAGATTAAACCAAGTTACTATATATTTGCATGTTTCCTTCCCATCACTTAGTCCACACCAGCATCTGTCCTTTGTGGCCAGGTCCAACTTAATTTTCAGTCTTTATCCTTCTTCAGGAAACATTCCCTTTAGTACTTCCCCTTTAAATATCACTCATTCATCAGACTCAGTGTCAAATCATCATCTCGCTATCGCCACTCTTCGGTTTCAAACGTGGCTTTTGGATTAACTGTACATATAGCTTATTTACTTTTCACGACCATATATCATTTTTCCTTTGTGGTATATTAGAGAAAGTTATAATTGCTAGGTACAATCTCCTACTGGTTATTTTGTGGTATAACTGGTTTTAGAAAAGTACTGGACCAACCAAATAATATCAGTTGGTTAAGAAACCATTATCATATGTTTTTCAAAAGGTTAATTCCCGGGAGGTCTATTATGGAAGGGTGATAGACTGGTCTAGATGTACTGTGTTGGCCAGGATATCACACTTTACCATGGGAAAGGTGGACCAACCATCATATCTACAATTAAGGATGTCATCTTCGTTTTAACACCCAGTTTAGTGAAACATACTGTCAAGATGGGCGAAGACTGTATCTGGTTATTAGCGTTCTCCCACATGTGTATATAACATTCCATAGAGATGAATTTGGACACTTTCCGAAAGGTACTCATCTAGGTAAATTATATACTGTTTCTTCAACCAAGTCAATGTGAGTTCAGGTAAGTTATCGTAATAATTTCTTACACTAATACCTCAACTCACACTTATGGTACTTCTTTTCTTGGAAGGAGCTGAATCACGTTCCTGTTGAAACCTTGAGTAGGTGGAACTAGTGTCGGCAGAAACTGAACAGTAAAGCCATCTTATGAGAAGTGGTATCTATCAGAAATATATTTACGATGTATGAGAATATTAAGTTTTCATAAATTAACAATCAACGTACGATAGCTTTTTGTTTTAAAATGTATAGACCCTACAGATGTAAGGCAAAGCTGAAAATCAACATTACCAAAAGTGTATTCAAACTTTATGTGTATAATCTTGTGTATATACAAATAACTATAAATAAACTTATATTTTGGTCCTTCTGTTTGTAAGTTCAAAAGTAGAATTATCTGGATTTCTTTAAGCAAATTACTATTGTAACTTATCTGTATGTTTTACCTGTAAAGGCACATCACAGACATAATGACATATTTAGAAGATGTAACTGATATATCTGATATCAGTTATGGTAAAGATATTATTGAAACATTTTACTCAGAAGAGATTCAAAGATATTATATCTACATGTTTAGATTATTTATTAATACGAATAATTGAAATCATGTATATGTTTTTGCAATAAGATTTTATCAAAACTGCAGGTATGCTGTATAAAACAAAATATAAAAGAACAACTCAAGACTGAATTCTTTAAACAGTGAACAGACAGTTTGTCTGATATATTTTTATTACAATGGTTCTTGACCAACGTGAGGAATGTTTTCACATTTGTTAATTTAAATACAACCATGTACTAAAAGTATAAAGTACTAACTAATTTACATTTGATCGTATCTTTGTATAGTTCTACTATTATTAGGTAGGCTTGCTTAAAAGATTCTAACAAACAAGTTTTTAAATCTTCATAACATGTTCGATCCTGCCTGATTCTTTCAATACTAAATTAATATTTAACAGAAACTGATGAAGAAAACATTTCAACATTTTTTGATGAAATATTGAAATTGTTCATGTATGATCATTTAATACGATCACATTTTACATTTTTAGTAGCATACTTAGAGTTCAGAATATTATATTAAAATAATTATGAATAACCAAATCAACATCTTGAATATAAGGTTCCAGTGGTACAGTAGCAAATTATTTGGTAGTTAGTATATAGTTTGATGTCACAAAGAAAAGTATATGATGGTCATTATAAATAATCATGCACGTGGATTATGAAGATGTGTTCAGATGAAGGACTTTTCAGGATGGAAATAGTCCTTAAACTTAGTTGAATTGAGAAACAGAGCAACATACATCAACATTTTCTACAACTGTCACTAACTATATTATTGGTATACCTTCATTAACACTATATTATTGGTATACATTCATTAACACTATATTATTGGTATACCTTCATTAACACTATATTATTGGTATACCTTCATTAACACTATACTAGTCTTGTATGGCCAGATGAGAAGTCGCTTGACTCCCAATTTGAGGGTGGCGGGTTCGAATCCCTGTCCCACCAAACATGCTTGCTCTTTCAGCCAAGTGACGGTCAATCCCACTCTTTATGACTAAAAGACTAGTTGAAGAGTTGGCGGCCTTTCACTGCTAAATTAGTAACGGCTAACGGAGATAACTTTCGTGTAACTTTGAGCGAAGTTCAAGCGACACCAAACCAATTCACACATTATCACTGGTATACCTTATTCTGTAAGGGATATATTAAACTTTTATTTCGATGTAGTTTCGTTGAAGTGGGTGTTTACTATAAGCTACTGTAATAATACCATTTTTACAATATTCACATCAATAACAGTTTCGCTTCAGTCACAGTGACACTCATGTTGATGTCTCAGAAGTCACAGTGACACTTGTAGAGGTAATGTGACTGAAAACGGAGCTAGTTTTACTATCTGAAATTTTTGTGTAAATATGACGAGTTTCTGTAACGTTTATTGCATACAGGAAAACCTTGTGTTTATAGTTTTGACTGATGATTTACATAAGGTAAAATGTCAGTAATTTGGAATGTCTATGATGATCTCCTATTACAACCTTGCAACAATAACCACAGACTTAGCTCTCGATTCATTAGTTTTGTTCACAGAGACACAGTTATGGACAGACATTCCAGATACAGAATACCTAGATATTTTTAGTTACCTGGGATTCAGTGCCTCATATTGAAGGTATGAAAAGTTTATGTCTTGTAATAGGCTGGATGTACAGTGTCAGACTCGTTCGTTTTGGTAATGTAGTCTAAAGTAAAGAACTGGTACAAAAATTCTTAAACTGGAACCAGATATGTTCTGTATAATCACCTTTACTTACTTAACAGTATTTCATGTGTGCTGATGGGTGATATCGTTCTTTACCTAAAGGGAACCAACTGGTTTGTTAGGTTGTTCAATAACGTTTACCATATCTGTGTCAGATCTGAATTTTTGTTTTCGTAATTTCGAGTAAAGCTACACAAAGACTATCTTCGCTAGCCGTCCCTACTTTAGTAGTTTAAGAATAGAGGGAAGGTAGCTAGTCATCATCACCCACTGCCAACTTTTGGGCTACTATTTTACCAACGAATAGTGGGATTGACTCATTTTATAACGCCCCTTCCCTCCGACTGAAAACGCGAGCATGCTTGTTGTGACAGAAATTCGACCCGTTTTCTTCAGATTACAAGTCAAATACCCTAACCACCTGGCTCTCCCGGTACGTTAGACCTGGAATTTACATCTAATTGTTTATCTACACGACACTTGTTTTCTAACGTTACGCTACATGTACATTTTTAATTTATAGACCATGTACTAGTAAAGTTTTTTAATGTGTGATTCGATCCAAATATTCACATTTCGCCTGAAAGAAGCACCACCTACAGACTGCTAAATATACTTACAGTTTCTGAGATAATATAACGTGTTAATAATATATGTGTAATTAATTTGTTAAAATAACTCAACACTTACAAGTTATAACAAAAATTATATCTTCATATTGGTGAACTACTAATCCTGTTTGACAATAAAATAGTAAAAACATTTGGACCAACATGGTGATTAACTTACCAGTTGTTCACACATTAACAAAAAGTTTATATATTAAGAGTGTATTTCACATGCTAGCCTATACATGTAATCATAACACTGGGCTAGGATGGAGTATTGTTTTAGTTGGGCTTGGTTGGGTCTGTATCAAAAAATGTCTATTTTTGAAGCTTTTGTGGTTCTGATATTAATATTCGTGATGTCCTCCGATAAAACAGTAGTGTATCTCCAGATGTACATCTCTAAAATCAGTGGTTCAATTCCTCTCGGTAGACACAACGTAATGCTCAATCTTCATGATGATTTCATTCTCCGAAAGAAAACACTTTAAATACGTTACGAATACGTTTGTAACTACGTCAGTCACAATGATTGTCCGACAGTCTTTTGTATGGGTTGTAGTTCAACTAGAGGGTCAGGACTTGACTGTACGTTACACGTGTATAATAGGGATATGATGGTGTTACTCACGTGCAGCAGCTACATTATTCTACATGGAGACACCAATAAAGATAACCAAAGGTCAACCCTGTATTTTTTCAACCAACAGCATCACAACCAACTGGTATTATAACACGATTCAGTTCTAAGTATTTAACTGAAAATAGGGTCTCTGTTTTTTTATTATTTTGTTATTAGTTCCAATATAGCTGAATAAACAAAGCCGACCAGGTGCATGAAGTCACATGCATAACCTTTATAATGATCTCATACACGTTACTCTGACACCTACATACAGACTCAAGCCAGTCACAGTGACATCTATAACAGTCTCAGTAACGTTGACATTCATAACGGTCTCACACTAGCCGTTGTCATCGATAAAAATAGTCAAATCAGTCACACTGACGAATACAATAGTTTCTCAACTGTAATTCTGACATGCAAAATTTTTCGCACCAGTTATACTGACATAAATAATATAACCAACCCTAGTTGCACTGATTCTCATCGTAGTCTCACAACAGTCACATTGCCTCTAATTTAAACACTAAAACGTAGATGGGGTTACTGTTATAGTTTTATTAATTTCGAAGTGGCTTCGTTAAAAATAATATTAAACACATTCCAAAATAATCTTTTACCAATGCATAATTTTTTGAACATTTGTTTTTGTTTTACCTTAAATCCATCAAACAAAGCAAAGTATAACTAGAAACTTTCAAATTTTCTACCATGAATACATCATGGGTTATTAACAGGTGGTTTGTTTACTGATTTTCTTCCACAGATGTCTCCTTCAGTCGTCCCTAATTCTTGAAGCGACAGACTAAAGTGGGATTGGCCGTCACATTTTTAACGCCTTCAAAGTAGAAATAGTAAACATGTTTAAGAGGGGTTTCAATCCAGTGATCTTTAGATTACGAAACAAGCACCTTAATCACTAGGTCATGTCAGGTGTCGCTCAAACTCAACTTTTCCAATAGAAAACATGGAGTTCGAATACAAGAAATCCATTTAGCTGAGCATTCTATGTCTTAAAATTTGATTGATAAAGAAAGGGAAACAAACAGAGACTTGAATAAATACATTAGATATTACACTTTATTACAATCAAACCATACAATTAGACTGATTAGTCAGAGAAACAAGTACAATGTAATGTATTTCGATTAATTTATCACTGTGTTCAAATGTTTAGAAACATATTATTATTTATTAGCCATATCTAGAACTTCTGAAAAGAAATATGGTAAAAGAAACTCCTAAAGTGTATTATATACCAGATTGTTTTCATATACTAGTTGAGTTGTTTCTTTTACCATTTTTTTTTTCAGAAGTGGTAAAAGAAACTTCTCAACTGGTATATAAAACAATCTGGTATATTATACATTTTAGTTTTATCTTCTTACTACCGGTTGTATGTTCCTTGTGTACTTTAGTAACGATGTAAAGTTAACAGTGTTGTTACTAATAGTACAGAATGATATTCATCTTCTCTACATCATGAGATAAAACAGTTCAATCTGTCGGATTATAACCAAATAAACATGTTTACAGTTCTTCCTCTTTGTTATATTTTATTTCAAAATTATCTAATCACTTTATCTTGTTAACAGCGATGACCAACTCAAAGTTAGCTGTATGTTTTGGAGTCTCGCGTCTTTTATAAGTCTCTAAAGAAACCTATTATGGAAAAAGACTTTATGTTATTTTGTGCTATCTGTCTTTCTTTAACATCCCTGAAGGATCCAGAAGGAAGTGTATTCATGTCAGTCTCATGTTGATTATTTACTAATATGAATGTTTTCCTTCACCATATCAAGTTGTGTCTACGGACAAACTTACTATTTCCAATGGCCCGGCATGGCCAAGCGTATTAAGGTGTGCGACTCGCAATCTGAGGGTCGCGCGTTCGAATCCCCGTTGCACCAAACATGCTCGCCCTTTCAGCCGTGGGGGCATTATATTGTGACGGTCAATCCCACTATTCGTTAGTAAAAGAGTAGCCCAAGAGTTGGCGGTGGGTGGTGATGACTAGCTGCCTTCTCTCTAGTCTTACACTGCTAAATTAGGGACGGCTAGCACAGATAGCCCTCGAGTAGCTTTGTGCAAAATTTAAAAAAACAAACAATCAAAACTATTTCCAGTAGCAGTATAGCTCCCAGAAGAGAAATGACAAATACCAAACGTGTAAAAATCAAAGTTGCGGTCATTGAAGGTTATTCAATGTGACAGGCTGGTCCAACCTTTTATGTCACAAAAAAGACTGACTGTTAATCACTTATGAGATGTGTGATACTGACACTGTTTACAAAAGAAGTGGTTGACGTAGAAAAGACGTCTTAAGTTTTTTAGGCTATTTTCTTTAGATAGAGTCAATAGTAAATATCTTGTCGTGGACTTTGTTAAAAGTAAAGGTTTAATTGTTCTCATAAATCAGTAAGATTCACGTTACTACGAAGCAACCAATCTCAGTAAACTTGGAAGAGAACACTACACCAAAAATATATATGTAAAAACGGCTCGTTGGGGTTGAGAAAATTTTTTTTACGTAGAGGAGTGAACAAAGTTTCAACCTTCCTCGGTCATCGTCAGATTCACAAAAAAAGAGACAGGTAATTGACCGGAAACTGACCACATGTTTGAAAGGAGTTGTGTAACTGAGTGTCGGAATGTAGAGGGCGGGCTTAGATGTTTGAGTATATAATTTTATATTATTTATTTTATTATTATTATTTATTATACTATTTTTTAATATAGATATAAAGATGTTCCTTTATATTGGTTTATTTTGGGTTTAAGTTGTTGTATAAGTAAGGATTCTTTAATTTTGCGTTTGTTTATGTTTGTTTCTTTATTTAGTATTTGAGTGTTTTCTATGGTTATGTTGTGTTTGTTTGACTTGCAGTGTTCGAAAACATGTGAAGGTGACTTTTTATGTTCTTTAAATCTGGTTTCCATTTTTTTCTATTTGTTTCTCCAATATAGAAGTCGTGGCAGTTATCACATTGTATTTTATAAATAATGTTGGTGTGGTGTTTGTCAGTGTAGTTTTTACATAGTATAGACCTCAGTTTTGTTCCATGGTTTTTGAATAAATTTGGTATAAACTGGAATGTCATATTTTGTTACTAGTTTTTGCCAAATGTTGGTTATTTGTCTGCTGATGTCGAGAATATATGGTATGCAGCAGTATATGGTTTTGTGATTTTTTGATTCCTGAGATATACTTACTTTTGTTGGTTGATTTTGCTTTCTGTTTAGGTGTGTGTGTATAATGTTTTCTACGGTTTGTGAAGGAAACTTATTGATGTTGATGAAGTATTGTTTTATTTTGTCTAATTAATCGTTAATTTTATCTGGTGATCATAGTTTTATGGCTGTGTTTATTTGGTTTCTTAGTATGTTGAGTTTTTGTTTTGTTTCATGTGCTGAGTCCCAAGGAATGTATAGTCCAGTATGGGTGATTTTTCGGTGGATTTCTGTTTTGAATTGTGTGTCAGTTCTTGTAATTTTGAGGTTAAGAATTGATATTTGATTGCTTTCTTCCTGTTCACATGTGAAGTTAATGTTGGGATGTATAGAGTTAATGTGATTGAAAAAATTAAGTATGTGTTCTGTAGATGTGAATCTCGCAACCGTGTCATCTACATATCTGTACCAGTATAGTGGTGGATGTAATGCTGTGTTAATTGCTTGTGTTTCAATTTGTGTCATAAAACTATTGGCTAGAACTGCTGATACTGGGTTGCCCATGCTTAGGCCATTTGTTTGTATATAGTTGTGGTTGTTGAACATGAAGTTTGTCTTTATCGTGGTGAATTCTATAAGGGTTGCTGGGAGTGTCTATAGATGGGTTAGGGTCTCGGATATAGAGTTCTAAGGCTATCTTGCAGGCTTCAGCGGTTGGAACTTCTGTAATGAGGGATTTAACATCGAAACTGGCCATTAAGGCTTTATGGTTACGTTGATTAAGATTAGACTTGAAATTAAAAGAGTCTTTGATGAATGAGCTGGCTGATGTTACATATTTTGAGAATGCCATAAATCACAATGTCACATGTGACACATTAGGGGAAATTTGTGATTTTGTAAAAATATTATTGTATAAAATCATGAACTTTAATCTTTTTTACTGTTAAAATATGGCCTATTAGCTAAGGTTTTATTCTATATTTACTGAAATTACGTAAATGAAACCTCAGGTGTGCGCAGTACAAGATGCCCGTCAGATTAGGTTTAAAACTAATATTACTCATGAACTATTTTATTCCATATAGAACCATATGAAAACATTTCTTTTCTCTCTTTTATTTCCTTGGAATTTCATTTGTAGCTAAGGTGAAACTTTTGAGACAACTTGAGAACTAATTAGACTAGTTGTTCGTTCAGTTAGTGATACCTGAAGAAGGACATTGTCCGTTTCGACAATAGTATATAAAACAAAATATATACATATTTGTATATATATTGTAAAATATGTTTTACCTTCAACATCTTCCCTTTAGTTACTCTTTACCAACCACCAGTACCACATTAATGCACAGGGCACCCAAATAAATAAATTATAGTTCGTGAATCTAGAAGAATAGAGACAAGAGTGAATGATTATTAGTATTATTTTAAAATATTACTCCGAGCCCCATTAAACCTCAATCCGGCACTCTAAGCTACGGGTATTAAAATCTGATGTTTAACGTATTAAGCTCATAGACTTATGGTGGATATTGTGTTTTATTATTTATCTTATTTCCTAACTATAAAATTTCAAAAAAGAATTACAGATATGGTGAAAACGAGGCTGCTATTCTGTAAGTACTAGAGTGTGTTTAACATTATTTGAATGTTTAATACTTAGACAGTAACAGAAATGACTGGGACAATCGATAAAAGTATACAACAAAGCATATCGCTATTTGCAGATGTTTAAAGAAACTACAGGATAACAACTATTTTGCTAAGATGAAACAAATTACAGCGAAATGGTCCGGCATGGACAGGTGGTTAAGGCACTCGACTCGTAATCCGAGGGTCGCAGATTCGAATCCCCGTCACACCACACATGCTCGCCTTTTCAGCCGTGGGGACGTTATAATGTGACGGTCAATCCTACTATTCGTTTGTGAAAGAGTAGCACAAGAGTTGGTGAGTGGTGATGATTACCTGCCTTTCTTCTCGTCTTACACTACTAATAAGGAGGGCTAGCGCAGATAGCTTTCCAGTAGCTTTGCGCGAAATTCAAAACAAACAAACAAACTATCAAACACAATAAACACTCAGCGGCCAGTTTATTAAAAGTACACCCACTCATTTAACGTAAATAGCCAAACAGTGAATCATGTTGCTGCAACTGAATACATAAAGCATGCAGACATGTCAAGAAGTTCAGTTGTTGTTTGATCAAACATTAGAATGGGGAAAATGTGTGATTTAAGCGACTTTAACGATAAAATGCTTGTTGGTGTCAGACGTAGTGGTTCCAGCATCTCAGAAACCGCTGATCTCCTAGGATTTTCACACACTACAGAGTCTAGAGTTTACAGAGAATGATGAGAGAAACAGTCAGTTCTGTGGGCGAAAACACATGGTTAAAGATAGAGGTTATAGCAGAATGGCCAGACTCATTCAAGCTGACAGGAGCATCACAAATACACAAATAGCCACTCTTTAGAACAGTGCTGTACAGAAGCGGATGACCTACAGTAGCAGAAGACGAAGCCGGGTTCTATTCCTGACAACTATGAACGGGAAGATTTGGTTAAAGTGGACACGGGATCACCAAACCTGGACGTTTGAAGACTGGAAAAACGTCACCTGGTCTGATGAATATTGATATCTGCTGCGACATGCAGATGATAGGAGCAAAATTCAGTGTAAACAGCATGAATCCATCTTGACTTGTGTCAACGATATAGGCTGGTAGTGGGGTAATGGTGTGGGAAATGTTTTCTTGGCATACATTGGTATTCTTAAATAAAATGTGCATAATTTGAATGTCACAGCGTACCTGAGCATTTTTCTGACCATATGCATTCCTTTATGGCCACAGTCTACCAGTTTCCCAGTGGCTATTTCCAAGATGATAATGCACCATGTCTCAAAGCACGCATAATCTCAAGCTGGTTCTAGTGGCCTGCACAGTTCCAAGATCTCAATCCAACAGAGCACCTTAGGGATGAGGTAAAACAGATGGTTGGCAGTATGAATGTGTGGTCGACAAATCCACAGGAACTGTGTGATGTTTTAAAGTCAGCTGGACCAAAATCTCTAATGAATTTCTGCATCACCTTGTTGATTCCATGTCACGAAGAATTCAGATTTTAATGATGGAAAAAGGGGGTCCTACTTCATACTAGATAGGTTTACCTAATAAAATGAACACCGAGTGTATATACAAAGTCAAAATCAAGTGCTTTTTTCCAACAAACAAGAGTGAACAGAGTACATAAAATACAAGTGGTAACTTCAAAAAACAGACACCAAACAGCATTTTATTATCGATTTAGTGTCACATTAAATAATATATTAATCAAAATATTAGTATAATGAAAATATTCAAATAAACTAAATTACTTTTTTCATCATTCCAACAACCTGATCAAATATTTACATGATATGTACAGACAGATGATTCTATGGGATATAAAAGTGGCCAATACTGACAGCTATTGTTCAAGCACGTTGAAGTTTAAACTTGTTTCATACTACTACAACCAAAACTGTTCTTGTGCAAGAAGTAATTACCTTGCTACATTGGGTGCAAGTGCACAGGACCTGTGTAGAAATGTTCTAGAACAAAGTATCTCGCTCAGTATGAAGAAACCAACACTTCTAAATTAGATGGATAAAGTAAAAAACTCAACTTTATCTTATTTTTACGAGCATTTCTAGTGATACAGTTCATTCTATTGTTGTTTTTATACTGAAACTGAGTTTAGTTCATATTTTTGTTGTCTATTTTATTTATATGTTCAATACTTTGTATCAAAATACAATTTATCATTAAACCATTGTATATAGATCCATAACTTTTTATTCCTGCATGATTTTGGAAACCTGTTACTTATTTATAAATGGATAAAAATTACAGTTACTATTCTTATTGATATGTAGTGTTCCGCATGCATCAAGGTATGTTTGGTAATATCACTTATTAAAGCTAATATGTATAACTCGGTTCATGCATTCTACACTTTACTTCATTCTGAGAACATTTGAGAACAAATGTTTTCAATTCATGTTCATTTCTGTTCTGTTAATGTTATGTGTACCAAGTGCAATATACTTAGATTATATATTAATTATTTGATAATGTACGTAAACCTGGATACCTTCTGCCAGCTTAACTAATGTTATTCTGAATCATTTGCGAATAAGTAAGGGTTTGCAATTGTTGCTTAACCTTGTATATTCATTATTTTATCTTGAACTTGTTATGTTATTTCTCTTCCAAAATGTTATTTGTTTGAGGCCATATACATACCTCGACTCTTTTAAAGCCTTAGATGGATAATACACCAACTCACCATGTACAATATTATGCATGTTCCTGTGTTTTGCAATAAAATGCTCCACCACCACCTCATACGTTTGTAAAACACTTCCAGTAGCTGTCCAGCAAAAACACTACGTATTTAGTACTTGCTAAAGCTTTTAAATTGAAAAAAAAAATGTTTATATAACATAACTCACAATTGTTTGCTTTATTTTTAAGTAGCATGAAATAAACACGATCTGCCACCGGAATCTAATGTCCCTTCATAATATACCAGTTAAGTTTCTCCTTTATGTTAATTAATTCTATAGCTCTTCTAATGAACCAATTCTTTGACTGATTTTTCTTCTATCATTTTCCGATCTTAATTCAGTTCATCTCTTTTTAAAAACAAATAATTTTACTGTAGTTTCTCAGATTCGATTTGTTTTTCTTATACTATATGTTTTCAGTCTTTTAATTTTGCAGTATTCTCTGTTTCTAACATTTAGTTCACTTAGGCTGTTTTAAGTGATTTTTGAATCGAATATAGCACATAATACCCTGGTACACGCCCACAGTATCCCCTTATTATGTGTGCAAAGTTTCAAGTTCTCTTCTCTTGGATACATTGAAGTCACACATACAATTCGTTATAATGTTAATGGCAGTCAAAGACCAATAATAGCCGACTTCTGGCTGGAAGGAACACGAAGACAAGGACGACATGAATTTATAAATTAGAGGTTTATTAAGCCTCTTTCCAATAGAGTCATACTGCTTACTACAACTTCTTTATATTTTATTTTGGTTTCCTATTCCTTATAAATTCATCTGGCATGGCCATGTGGTTAGGGCGTTCGACTCGTAATTTGTGGGTCCCGGGTTCAACTTGGTGAAAAATTATGTTCTTGAAATGTGATATGAAAATAAGTTATTGCTTTTATAAATATTTCTTTAAAACTTTTAGTTTGTTGTCTTTAAAGAAGTCTAACAGTGACAACATATTGTCACGAGGCCCGGCATGGCCACGCGTGTTAAGGCGTTCGACTCGTAATCCGAGGGTCGCGGGTTCGAATCCCAGTCGCACTAAACATGCTCGCCCTCCCAGCCGTGGGGTCGTTATAATGTTACCGTGAATCCCACTATTCGTTGGTAAAATAGTAGCCCAAGAGTTGGCGGTGGGTGGTGATGACTATCTGCCTTCCCTCTAGTCTTACACTGCTAAATTAGGGACGGCTAGCACAGATAGCCCTCGAGTAGCTTTGCGCGAAATTCAAAAAACATATCGTCACGTTACCAGTTTAGGCACCGACGGGTTACATTATTTGTTATTAATTTTGTGTACAAAATTACATTAAGTATTAAATTGACTTTCAAATATATTGATTCTTAAACTACTACTAAAAACGTTGAGTTGTTACTTTTGTCATACAAAATACGAGATTTATTAACATGAAATAATTCAGTATAGTTTATTAGCCCTGTTGTTATTAATACCATATTATTACTTTTGAATCTACCAGAAACAAAAGTATTAAAGCAGTCTCCAAACATCAAAGACGTATTTATTGTAAGTGAAATTTAAAATAAAAAGTACAATTCCTTTGTTTTGCCAAACATGTTATAATGGTTTTAGTACAGGGGTCGTATCTTCATCCCCACATCTGGGAGTGAGTGTTTCGGTCTTCTCCATGTATTCCATTCCACGTCATCAGCATAACTCTCGTGTTCACCGTTGAGTCTATGAAGTTTGAAACCTTGACATTTGTTGTATCACCAAAATCCTTTAAAGGTTTGGGCATAAGTTGTTTCATATATGTCATTATCTTTGTCCTTTGTAGAAAAACTGCATCCATTATGTCCACTAAAGCCGTCTCCTGTGATATGGTCCGGTAACATAACTTCAGTAAATGAATTTTGATAAATAAACGTGAAATATGCCAGATGTTTGCTTAATATTGTAAAATAATGATTTCTTGAATATACAAAACCAAAGATACACATATTAAACACTTGTAAACCACATCAGGTTTAGCCAGTGTCTGAAAAGAAACGTGAGCGACAATAGGTGTAATACTATACTGTTAACCAGAACTTAAACATACCTTATACTTTTATAACGTGGATAAAGTGAGTCTTCCAGATTAACCATATTATATGATGTGTCATTATCAAAAACGTTCACCATGATCAACTCTATATCATTTAGAACAAAGGTAAAGTAGGTTTATGACGTCTAATGATGTACAGTGTAGACAATAATTTTGAAAGATAAATATAATAGTTGAGAAAGTAGTTTATAGCATGTTTTCGATACCAGCTGCAGTTACTGAGAATAGAATCAGTGTTGTACCGTATTAGAACAGTAATAAATGAGATGCGAAACAGCTCAGAACAGTGATATAAGATATAAAACAATCTTAAGACAATAATGCACATATAAATGAAGTAATAAAACACTTCATAATTATTACTAAAACTGTAGTAGTAAAGTGACTTATCAGTACTTGTGACAGACATGCAATATTGATCTGTCTAATTTGTATAGTAGGTTTGGTTATTTTTATTATTTCCTTCTCGTTCTTGTACTTTATACCAGCGTATATCATGTCAAAAATGACTGGGCAAATACTGTCACCCCACTACATAGTATAACCTAACTTTACCTTTCATAGCTAACTGAAATATATAAGTTTCGTTAAACCAAGCTTGACCAACAGAGAGACAGAAAAGTGAAGTCGAGGCAGTGAAACTTTGGTAAATTACTTTGTGAACCAATTAAAATTAAGATAATTCATTGAATAAATTTATTGTTTTAATAGAATAATTTTTGGTAAAAATCAGTCAGATTAACAACTTCTAATATTTAGTAAAGCCAGTTCGTTTTGGCAACACTTTGTTCCAACAATGACTTTTATGTCATGTCGTTTAACAACAGAAGCATAACCTAATGTTATCGTCAGAGTAGGTTTTGTTTTTTAATTTCGCGTAAAGCTATTCGAGAGCTATCTGCACTAGCAGTCCCTAATTAAGCAGTATAAGACTAGAGGGAAGGCAGCTAATCATCACCACCCACCGCCAACTCTTGGGCTGCTCCCACGACTGAAAGGGCGAGCATGCTTGGTGCGACGTGGATTCGAATTTGCGACACTCAGATTACGAGTCGAACGCCTTAACCCACCTGAACATGGTGGGCCCCACCGAAAGGAATAATATCTATGATTCTAGCATTTTAACTTGGAAGACATTTACTGCTGTTGCACTGGAGGACACTTTACCACAAATTAAAATTTTCAAGACACAACTCGTAGCTATGATTTTCTATTTTCAAGCACATGAGATTAAAATTTATTTTTTAATTCATTATGTGATCATTCAATCTATATTTTGGTTCACGTGACGAAAGTTAACAATGCAAAAATTATTAGGTGTAAAGTTTGAGATAAACATTCTAAACGAACAATCTAAAAGGAATATGAATAAAATCTCTCATTTACAACTTAACATTTTTGTTTTTCATTATGGTGATGTTATTAACCGAGAAACACAATAAGATGATAAGAATTTATTTTTAAAATATCCTTTCTTTTTCTCACGAATTCGAAATCCGAGGGTCGCGGGTTCGAATCCCGGTCGCACCAAACATGCGCGCCCTTTCAGCTATGGAGGCGTTATAATGTAACGGTCAATCCCACTATTCGTTGGTAAAAGAGTAGCCCAAGAGTTGGCGGTGAGTGGGGATGACCAGCTGCCTTTTCTCTAGTGTTACACTACTAAATTAGGGACGGCTAACTCAAATAGCCTTCGTGTATCTTTGCGCGAAATTCTAAAAACAAACTTTTTGGTGAACACAGCACATACCCCAATGTGGCTTTATTATTAGAAAACACAGTCTTACTACGAAACTTTCATTCACTCCTACTTAATTTCCAATGTTACACATGTATGTCATAAACCACTGAGCTAAAGAAACTAGGAATGATAAACTGAATCGAATTTGAATTGATAAACTGATCAAATTGATGCTGCATAAACCAAACCACCCTCCACATTGGCTCAGCGGTATGTCTGCGGATTTAGAACGCTAAAAAACAGGGGTTCGATACCCGTGGTGGGCAGAGCACGTAGTAGATAGCCCAGTGTGTAGCTTTTTGTTAATTCAAAACAACAAAAACATCATAAACCTGAATTGGAGAAAAAGTGGAATTAAAAAAATTTAAAAACGTAAACTGCAATTCGAACTCGAATTTTAATTGGTAGAGGATTACTCGCTCCACGTGTTATTTCCCGATAAATTTAAATCATCAGGTCAGACTGAGCCTTTCATTTGTGTTCGGTACCCATTATATTGTCGACTTCTGTTTTAACCTACGTTCTCATTTACCCTCACCATTAATCTGTCCTGCCGTATTATACCTTTTAAAGGAACGATATTCTTAGAAATATCTGTTTGGCTTCCATTGTTGTAAGTTCATAATTACGTATGAGGCTGCTATATCTGGAGAGTGATCGCTGACTGTATTTGTAGATGTGGTAACACGGAAAAAATCGAGCAGAAAACGGCGCCTTTGATCCTTTCTAAGGAATTACAGAAATGACCTTGTTGAGAGAATGACCAGCCGCTTACCTTTCCAAATCATAAGTCAATATATAATTAAAATTTGACCACATTAAGCCTAAAATTGGCTTCCTTAGATGTCGATATGATTAAAGAATCTAAGAGGAAGCTTGCTAATTACAAACGAGAAGACGGTCTATTATGTTTTCCAATAAATGAATATTCAGCTACTTTCGTTTTGACTAAATTCAAATAGTTCTGAATCTGGTAAAAGTTTCTGATTCAGTAATGTCATTCTAGATTGTTTTTTATTCTTATTTGCTGTCTTTGGTATCTTGAATTAATTAACTTATTATTAATGTGGATATTTCTTATAAACATTCAAAGAACAAGGTGAAATATTGTGGGGAGAAAAAAGAAAACTCAATAATAATGAGGCATTACTAAAACTCGGATGTAGCTTTAAATGCAACATACTTCACTGTATCATATCGATGAAATTATGCACTTTTAGTATGTTATAAATAATTACCTACTTTATAGATTTGAGAAGTTATGAAGTGATAGGAAAGATATATTTTAAGACAATATGTTCAGACGCAACTCGGATGCTAATTATACCTTTGGAGAATTTGATTTCCTAAACTCGGATGCAATACTGCTGGATGCAGTGGTTCACAAACAATTCTTAAAAATTAGGTACAGTGTAGGATTCTTTTTAATGATATATATTTCTTAATTATCGTGATAATTACGAGTTATGATTATGATGTGTTCTAACTGGCCTCTTTTCAGGGCTGGAATCTATAAATCCTAGGAAACGAAGAATTTTGATGTGGGGGCAAACGGGAGTACCCTGAGAAAACCCACTTTCACTGCTAAGGCTGTTTATTCGGCCCCCCACCATTCAGGCCATGTATGTAGTTGTAGGGAGAGAGGTATCGCTGCCAAGTTCGTGAGGTGGCTGCTAGTTGTGGAAATTGTCTTGTCAATTGTGTACGGTTGCTTTCTTTCCGATAGTATTTAGATGCTAGATAGGTAAGTCTTTTCTTGAGAGGCGAGATGGTGCTTGCTTTGTCAAGGTGAGCTGTCGGTGTGTAACTGTCGATATGCCAGTCGAATGGCAAGATTTTGGGCTTGTTGCAATTTTTTATGGTAGTTGAGGGGTGCGTTCGCATTAATCATGTTGCCGTATTCAATGATCAGCCGAATGTAAATCTTGTAAATGGTAAGAATCGTTTTAGTTCTACAGCCCTTGGTAATTCTACTGATTCTTCTGAGGTAGAAGATTCGTTTGTAAACTTTTGAGAGCATGGTTTTGAAGTGGTCAGTCCAAGTTAGTTTCTTGTTGAACGTGATGCCAAGAAACTTAATAGTGGGAGAGAATTTAAACTCAGTGTTCATCATTTTCCTTTTTTGACTTTAGGGATGGATTTGCTCTCTCTCGAGATTTTGCGTTTAAAGGTTATAGCCTGAGTTTTAGTTGCATAAAGCACTACCCGCCAGGTGTTACACCAGGTGGTTATACTGTTCAGTGTGAATTGAACTTTAGAGATGGCCAGTAGGGGTTCGCGTGAGGTCCTCCATACTGCTATGTCGTCAGCATATTGCGACGCATAGGTGTAGTTAAGATAAGGGAAAGGGATGTCGTTAACATATAATTCATATAAAAGAGGGCTGAGTGCAGAACCTTAGGTAACGCCTGACGAGAGGTGAACAATGTGGGATGTTAATTCTTACTTCAGCTCTTCTATTGTCTAAAAGCTAAATATCCATCTTGTTAAGGTAGAAGGGGAAGTTAAACTGAAGGAGTTTGAACTTGAGGCCCTGGTGACAGTTTGAGTAAAAGGCTCGTTTGACGTGTAAAAATAAGCCACTGTTTTTATTGAATCCTTGTACAATGGATTAAAAATAAACTCCGACGAGGCGGATTTGAACCACCGACCTATGGATAACTATAATCTTACTACAGTCCACCGCTCTACCAACTGAGCTATCGTCGGATGTTGTAGATTAAGCCAACTTGTTTTAACTGCATAGCCCACTTGACGTCACTAAGCTCCGCCCAGACCCGACCGAACTTTCAAAAACTGAGCATCGGGCTCTATATAGTCCTTTCAGCTCTCACCTGATGGAAACTTATAGAAAAGATAATCTCGAACAGACTCTTATTTCATATAGAAACTAATAATATTCAAAATGCATATTCGCTGCGTCTCAATTCTCCTCGCCAACATACAGGCCAGAGCACGACTCAATCAAACACATTCTCGCTTATTCAGGCTGGTAGCAGGCGTACCGCAAGGGTCTGCTATCAGATAACTCTTGTACACAATACACTTCAACAACGTTCCGTTCGTCAAACTCGGGTATACTCATGCGTCACAATAAGCTATTAACGCTGCTGTTTGGAGTACGTCAAAAGACTCATTGGTCGCAGCTAGTGGAGCTCAAACATCGCTCAATCACACAACAGAATTGTGTGATCGTTGGCGTATAGCTTTAAATCCCAACAAAATACAGGCAATTATATTTCACCCATGTTGTAAAAAGAAAATGTATAAATTAACCCAAACAAAACTTACCCTACCAGACACCGATATAGAATTAACTAAATCTATAAATAACTCGGAGTCGCCTTCAATCGGTCTGTATAATAGACGGATCACTTTAGCAAAATTTGCAAATCTGTCAATCAACATAATACTTTTTCAGACGCATTGGAGTTTCCCACAAAGGACGCTTGGCCAGTACCACTCCAGCTATTTACAAAGCTTATATTAGACCACTTACTGAATATGGATACATAGTCGCGTGCAGCATGCCCAATGACCTCATGCGAAAGTTAGAAACACTACGATATCGAGTTCCCTGTGTAGCATATCGTTTACCAAGGTACACGCCCCAAGGCTACTTAGATTCACGACGGATATTACCTATACTTTGTGAAATAACCCACAATTTAGCCGCAAGATATTATCAAAGAGCCAGAACAAGAAAAACAATTCTCAAATTAGCTGAAACACCTAACACATGTCGCACCCACTAGTCTCCTTAATATATTTGTAGTGTATAGAGTACTAACCAATTTCCCTCACACCAGATTCTTGACACAGGATCTATACATCCAACGTCATTCTGAAGGACTCTAAGTCCCATACCGGTCGTTTATCTTTGTGATACTTACTCGTCAGAGCCTGTCGTCGGTTTTTCCGCCGCTACTTGCTTGCCTTCTATCCATAACCACAGTTTGTTTGTTTATACGTGTCAGTAATGTGAATGAGTATTTACATACGTAAATACGCACGTTCGTTTTAGTTGTGTTTTTCTCATGTACCTTAACCTAATATCCAGTCACGAGTGGGGTGGAGAGAAAATAAATTTCTGAGTTGATTCTGACTCATAACCTCGGCTAGGAACCAGTCAACTCTCAAACCGAAATATCTGCTGTAAACATTTAAAGATCAGTTATTTAGCTATCAACTTTTAAAGTTTAGTTATTTAGCTATCAACATTTAAAGTTTAGTTATTTAGCTTCAACCTTTAAAGTTCAGTTATTTAGCTATCAACTTTTGTAGATAAAGTTAGAGAGAAATAGTATTCAGGAAGACCTTTCTTAGGCATATTTTGTCTGGTCACTATTTTTTACGTTTTTCTACACTTTTTAAATATGGGGTGTTACGAAACTAATGAAGTGTATTCATATTTCATAATCGCTGGTTTTCGCGAACGCGAAAAAGCAACTTGCAGTGTAACTGGTTGCACTATGGTTTTAAAGAATCCTTGTCTTATTAATCTAACATTACACATGGAGAGACACTATAAAGCAGAATTTGAAAATGTAGTAAGAAGACGTGAAGCTTCAACTATGAAAAGATCACTCCTGCAAGGACCCGGCATGGCCAGGTGGGTTAAGGCGTAATCCTAGGGTCGCGGGTTCGAATCACGGTCGCACCAAACATGCTCGCTCTTTCAGCTATGGAGGCGTTATAATGTAACGGTCAATCCCACTATTCGTTGGTAAAAGAGTAGCCCAAGAGTTGGCGGTGAGTGGGGATGACTAGCTGCCTTCTCTCTAGTGTTACACTGCTAAATTAGGGACGGCTAACGCAAATAGCCCTCGTGTATCTTTGCGCGAAATTCTGAAAACAAACTTTTTGGTGAACACAGCACATACCCCAATGTGGCTTTATTATTAGAAAAGACAGTCTTACTACGAAACTTTCATTCACTCCTACTTAATTTCCAATGTTACACATGTATGTCATAAATCACTGAGCTAAAGAAACAAGGAATGATAAACTGAATCGAATTTGAACTGATAAACTGATCAAATTGATGCTGCATGAACCAAGCCCTTCCACCATTGGTTCAGCGGTATGTCTGCGGACTTACATCGCTAAATACTGGGGTTCGATACCCGTGGTGGGCAGAGCACGTAGTAGATAGCCCAGTGTGTAGCTTTTTGCTTAATTCAAAACAGCAAAAATATCATAAACCAGAATTGGAGAAAATGTCGAATCAAAAAAATTTAAAAACGTAAACTGCAATTCGAACTCGAATATTAATTGGTAGAGGATTACTCGCTGCACGTGTTATTTTCCGATAAACCTAAGTCATCAGGTCAGACTGAGCCTTTCATTTGTGTTCGGTACCCATTATATTGTCCACCTCTCTTTTAACCTACGTTCTCATTTACCCTCACCATTAATCTGTCCTGCCGTATTAAACCTTTTAAGGGAACGATATTCTTAGAAAAATCTGTTTGGCTTCCATTGTTGTAAGTTCATAATTCCGTAATGAGGCTGCTATATCTGGAGAGTGATCGCTGACTGTATTTGTAGATGTGGTAACACGGAAAAAAAATCGAGCAGAAAGCGGCGCCTTTGATCCTTTCTAAGGAATTATAGAAATGACCTTGTTGAGAGAATGACCAGCCGCTTACCTTTCCAAATCATAAGTCAATATATAATTAAAATTTGACCACATTAAGCCTAAAATTGGCTTCCTTAGATGTCGATATGATTAAAGAATCTAAGAGGAAGCTTGCTAATTACAAACGAGAAGACGGTCTATTATGTTTTCCAATAAATGAATATTCAGCTACTTCGTTTTGACTAAATTCAAATAGTTCTGAATCTGGTAAAAGTTTCTGATTCAGTAATGTCATTCTAGATTGTTTTTATTCTTATTTGCTATCTTTGGTATCTTGAATTAATTAACTTATTATTAATGTGGATATTTCTTATAAACATTCAAAGAACAAGGTGAAATATTGTGGGGAGAAAAAAGAAAACTCAATAATAATGAGGCATTACTAAAACTCGGATGTAGCTTTAAATGCAACATACTTCACTGTATCATATCGATGAAATTATGCACTTTTAGTATGTTATAAATAATTACCTACTTTATAGATTTGAGAAGTTATGAAGTGATAGGAAAGATATATTTTAAGACAATATGTTCAGACGCAACTCGGATGCTAATTATACCTTTGGAGAATTTGATTTCCTAAACTCGGATGCAATACTGCTGGATGCAGTGGTTCACAAACAATTCTTAAAAATTAGGTACAGTGTAGGATTCTTTTTAATGATATATATTTCTTAATTATCGTGATAATTACGAGTTATGATTATGATGTGTTCTAACTGGCCTCTTTTCAGGGCTGGAATCTATAAATCCTAGGAAACGAAGAATTTTGATGTGGGGGCAAACGGGAGTACCCTGAGAAAACCCACTTTCACTGCTAAGGCTGTTTATTCGGCCCCCCACCATTCAGGCCATGTATGTAGTTGTAGGGAGAGAGGTATCGCTGCCAAGTTCGTGAGGTGGCTGCTAGTTGTGGAAATTCTCTTGTCAATTGTGTACGGTTGCTATCTTTCCGATAGTATTTAGATGCTAGATAGGTAAGTCTTTTCTTGAGAGGCGAGATGGTGCTTGCTTTGTCAAGGTGAGCTGTCGGTGTGTAACTGTCGATATGCCAGTCGAATGGCAAGATTTTGGGCTTGTTGCAATTTTTTATGGTAGTTGAGGGGTGCGTTCGCATTAATCATGTTGCCGTATTCCATGATCAGCCGAAAGTAAATCTTGTAAATGGTAAGAATCGTTTTAGTTCTACAACCCTTGGGAATTCTACTGATTCTTCTGAGGTAGAAGATTCGTTTGTAAACTTTTGAGAGCATGGTTTCGAAGTGGTCAGTCCAAGTTAGTTTCTTGTTGAACGTGATGCCACGAAACTTAATAGTGGGAGAGAATTTAAACTCAGTGTTCATCATTTTCCTTTTTTGACTTTAGGGATGGATTTGCTCTCTCTCGAGATTTTGCGTTTAAAGGTTATAGCCTGAGTTTTAGTTGCATAAAGCACTACCCGCCAGGTGTTACACCAGGTGGTTATACTGTTCAGTGTGAATTGAACTTTAGAGATGGCCAGTAGGGGTTCGCGTGAGGTCCTCCATACTGCTATGTCGTCAGCATATTGCGACGCATAGGTGTAGTTAAGATAAGGGAAAGGGATGTCGTTAACATATAATTCATATAAAAGAGGGCTGAGTGCAGAACCTTAGGTAACGCCTGACGAGAGGTGAACAATGTGGGATGTTAATTCTTACTTCAGCTCTTCTATTGTCTAAAAAGCTAAATAACCATCTTGTTAAGGTAGAAGGGGAAGTTAAACTGAAGGAGTTTGAACTTGAGGCCCTGGTGACAGTTTGAGTAAAAGGCTCGTTTGACGTGTAAAAATAAGCCACTGTTTTATTGAATCCTTGTACAATGGATTAAAAATAAACTCCGACGAGGCGGATTTGAACCACCGACCTATGGATAACTATAATCTTACTACAGTCCACCGCTCTACCAACTGAGCTATCGTCGGATGTTGTAGATTAAGCCAACTTGTTTTAACTGCATAGCCCACTTGACGTCACTAAGCTCCGCCCAGACCCGACCGAACTTTCAAAAACTGAGCATCGGGCTCTATATAGTCCCTTCAGCTCTCATCTGATGGAAACTTATAGAAAAGATAATCGCGAACAGACTCTTATTTCATATAGAAACTAATAATATTCAAAATGCATATTCGCTGCGTCTCAATTCTCCTCGCCAACATACAGGCCAGAGCACGACTCAATCAAACACATTCTCGCTTATTCAGGCTGGTAGCAGGCGTACCGCAAGGGTCTGCTATCAGCTCACTCTTGTACACAATACACTTCAACAACGTTCCGTTCGTCAAACTCGGGTATACTCATGCGTCACAATAAGCTATTAACGCTGCTGTTTGGAGTACGTCAAAAGACTCATTGGTCGCAGCTAGTGGAGCTCAAACATCGCTCAATCACACAACAGAATTGTGTGATCGTTGGCGTATAGCTTTAAATCCCAACAAAATACAGGCAATTATATTTCACCCATGTTGTAAAAAGAAAATGTATAAATTAACCCAAACAAAACTTACCCTACCAGACACCGATATAGAATTAACTAAATCTATAAATAACTCGGAGTCGCCTTCAATCGGTCTGTATAATAGACGGATCACTTTAGCAAAATTTGCAAATCTGTCAATCAACATAATACTTTTTCAGACGCATTGGAGTTTCCCACAAAGGACGCTTGGCCAGTACCACTCCAGCTATTTACAAAGCTTATATTAGACCACTTACTGAATATGGATACATAGTCGCGTGCAGCATGCCCAATGACCTCATGCGAAAGTTAGAAACACTACGATATCGAGTTCCCTGTGTAGCATATCGTTTACCAAGGTACACGCCCCAAGGCTACTTAGATTCACGACGGATATTACCTATACTTTGTGAAATAACCCACAATTTAGCCGCAAGATATTATCAAAGAGCCAGAACAAGAAAAACAATTCTCAAATTAGCTGAAACACCTAACACATGTCGCACCCACTAGTCTCCTTAATATATTTGTAGTGTATAGAGTACTAACCAATTTCCCTCACACCAGATTCTTGACACAGGATCTATACATCCAACGTCATTCTGAAGGACTCTAAGTCCCATACCGGTCGTTTATCTTTGTGATACTTACTCGTCAGAGCCTGTCGTCGGTTTTTCCGCCGCTACTTGCTTGCCTTCTATCCATAACCACAGTTTGTTTGTTTATACGTGTCAGTAATGTGAATGAGTATTTACATACGTAAATACGCACGTTCGTTTTAGTTGTTTTTTCTCATGTACCTTAACCTAATATCCAGTCACGAGTGGGGTGGAGAGAAAATAAATTTCTGAGTTGATTCTGACTCATAACCTCGGCTAGGAACCAGTTAACTCTCAAACCGAAATATCTGCTGTAAACATTTAAAGATCAGTTATTTAGCTATCAACTTTTAAAGTTTAGTTATTTAGCTATCAACATTTAAAGTTTAGTTATTTAGCTATCAACCTTTAAAGTTCAGTTATTTAGCTATCAACTTTTGTAGATAAAGTTAGAGAGAAATAGTATTCAGGAAGACCTTTCTTAGGCATATTTTGTCTGGTCACTATTTTTTACGTTTTTCTACATTTTTTAAATATGGGGTGTTACGAAACTAATGAAGTGTATTCATATTTCATAATCGCTGGTTTTCGCGAACGCGAAAAAGCAACTTGCAGTGTAACTGGTTGCACTATGGTTTTAAAGAATCCTTGTCTTATTAATCTAACATTACACATGGAGAGACACTATAAAGCAGAATTTGAAAATGTAGTAAGAAGACGTGAAGCTTCAACTATGAAAAGATCACTCCTGCAAGGACCCGGCATGGCCAGGTGGGTTAAGGCGTAATCCTAGGGTCGCGGGTTCGAATCACGGTCGCACCAAACATGCTCGCTCTTTCAGCTATGGAGGCGTTATAATGTAACGGTCAATCCCACTATTCGTTGGTAAAAGAGTAGCCCAAGAGTTGGCGGTGAGTGGGGATGACTAGCTGCCTTCTCTCTAGTGTTACACTGCTAAATTAGGGACGGCTAACGCGAATAGCCCTCGTGTATCTTTGCGCGAAATTCTGAAAACAAACTTTTTGGTGAACACAGCACATACCCCAATGTGGCTTTATTATTAGAAAAGACAGTCTTACTACGAAACTTTCATTCACTCCTACTTAATTTCCAATGTTACACATATATGTCATAAATCACTGAGCTAAAGAAACAAGGAATGATAAACTGAATCGAATTTGAACTGATAAACTGATCAAATTGATGCAGCATGAACCAAGCCCTTCCACCATTAATTCAGCGGTATGTCTGCGGACTTTCATCGCTAAAAACCGGGGTTCGATACCCGTGGTGGGCAGAGCACGTAGTAGATAGCCCAGTGTGTAGCTTTTTGCTTAATTCAAAACAGCAAAAATATCATAGACCAGAATTGGAGAAAATGTCGAATCAAAAAATTTAAAAACGTAAACTGCAATTCGAACTCGAATTTTAATTGGTAGAGGATTACTCGCTCCACGTGTTATTTCCCGATAAATTTAAATCATCAGGTCAGACTGAGCCTTTCATTTGTGTTCGGTACCCATTATATTGTCGACCTCTGTTTTAACCTACGTTCTCATTTACCCTCACCATTAATCTGTCCTGCCGTATTAAACCTTTTAAGGGAACGATATTCTTAGAAAAATCTGTTTGGCTTCCATTGTTGTAAGTTCATAATTCCGTAATGAGGCTGCTATATCTGGAGAGTGATCGCTGACTGTATTTGTAGATGTGGTAACACGGAAAAAAAATCGAGCAGAAAGCGGCGCCTTTGATCCTTTCTAAGGAATTATAGAAATGACCTTGTTGAGAGAATGACCAGCCGCTTACCTTTCCAAATCATAAGTCAATATATAATTAAAATTTGACCACATTAAGCCTAAAATTGGCTTCCTTAGATGTCGATATGATTAAAGAATCTAAGAGGAAGCTTGCTAATTACAAACGAGAAGACGGTCTATTATGTTTTCCAATAAATGAATATTCAGCTACTTTCGTTTTGACTAAATTCAAATAGTTCTGAATCTGGTAAAAGTTTCTGATTCAGTAATGTCATTCTAGATTGTTTTTATTCTTATTTGCTGTCTTTGGTATCTTGAATTAATTAACTTATTATTAATGTGGATATTTCTTATAAACATTCAAAGAACAAGGTGAAATATTGTGGGGAGAAAAAAGAAAACTCAATAATAATGAGGCATTACTAAAACTCGGATGTAGCTTTAAATGCAACATACTTCACTGTATCATATCGATGAAATTATGCACTTTTAGTATGTTATAAATAATTACCTACTTTATAGATTTGAGAAGTTATGAAGTGATAGGAAAGATATATTTTAAGACAATATGTTCAGACGCAACTCGGATGCTAATTATACCTTTGGAGAATTTGATTTCCTAAACTCGGATGCAATACTGCTGGATGCAGTGGTTCACAAACAATTCTTAAAAATTAGGTACAGTGTAGGATTCTTTTTTAATGATATATATTTCTTAATTATCGTGATAATTACGAGTTATGATTATGATGTGTTCTAACTGGCCTCTTTTCAGGGCTGGAATCTATAAATCCTAGGAAACGAAGAATTTTGATGTGGGGGCAAACGGGAGTACCCTGAGAAAACCCACTTTCACTGCTAAGGCTGTTTATTCGGCCCCCCACCATTCAGGTTATGTATGTAGTTGTAGGGAGAGAGGTATCGCTGCCAAGTTCGTGAGGTGGCTGCTAGTTGTGGAAATTCTCTTGTCAATTGTGTACGGTTGCTATCTTTCCGATAGTATTTAGATGCTAGATAGGTAAGTCTTTTCTTGAGAGGCGAGATGGTGCTTGCTTTGTCAAGGTGAGCTGTCGGTGTGTAACTGTCGATATGCCAGTCGAATGGCAAGATTTTGGGCTTGTTGCAATTTTTTATGGTAGTTGAGGGGTGCGTTCGCATTAATCATGTTGCCGTATTCCATGATCAGCCGAAAGTAAATCTTGTAAATGGTAAGAATCGTTTTAGTTCTACAACCCTTGGGAATTCTACTGATTCTTCTGAGGTAGAAGATTCGTTTGTAAACTTTTGAGAGCATGGTTTCGAAGTGGTCAGTCCAAGTTAGTTTCTTGTTGAACGTGATGCCACGAAACTTAATAGTGGGAGAGAATTTAAACTCAGTGTTCATCATTTTCCTTTTTTGACTTTAGGGATGGATTTGCTCTCTCTCGAGATTTTGCGTTTAAAGGTTATAGCCTGAGTTTTAGTTGCATAAAGCACTACCCGCCAGGTGTTACACCAGGTGGTTATACTGTTCAGTGTGAATTGAACTTTAGAGATGGCCAGTAGGGGTTCGCGTGAGGTCCTCCATACTGCTATGTCGTCAGCATATTGCGACGCATAGGTGTAGTTAAGATAAGGGAAAGGGATGTCGTTAACATATAATTCATATAAAAGAGGGCTGAGTGCAGAACCTTAGGTAACGCCTGACGAGAGGTGAACAATGTGGGATGTTAATTCTTACTTCAGCTCTTCTATTGTCTAAAAAGCTAAATAACCATCTTGTTAAGGTAGAAGGGGGAAGTTAAACTGAAGGAGTTTGAACTTGAGGCCCTGGTGACAGTTTGAGTAAAAGGCTCGTTTGACGTGTAAAAATAAGCCACTGTTTTTATTGAATCCTTGTACAATGGATTAAAAATAAACTCCGACGAGGCGGATTTGAACCACCGACCTATGGATAACTATAATCTTACTACAGTCCACCGCTCTACCAACTGAGCTATCGTCGGATGTTGTAGATTAAGCCAACTTGTTTTAACTGCATAGCCCACTTGACGTCACTAAGCTCCGCCCAGACCCGACCGAACTTTCAAAAAACTGAGCATCGGGCTCTATATAGTCCCTTCAGCTCTCATCTGATGGAAACTTATAGAAAAGATAATCTCGAACAGACTCTTATTTCATATAGAAACTAATAATATTCAAAATGCATATTCGCTGCGTCTCAATTCTCCTCGCCAACATACAGGCCAGAGCACGACTCAATCAAACACATTCTCGCTTATTCAGGCTGGTAGCAGGCGTACCGCAAGGGTCTGCTATCAGATAACTCTTGTACACAATACACTTCAACAACGTTCCGTTCGTCAAACTCGGGTATACTCATGCGTCACAATAAGCTATTAACGCTGCTGTTTGGAGTACGTCAAAAGACTCATTGGTCGCAGCTAGTGGAGCTCAAACATCGCTCAATCACACAACAGAATTGTGTGATCGTTGGCGTATAGCTTTAAATCCCAACAAAATACAGGCAATTATATTTCACCCATGTTGTAAAAAGAAAATGTATAAATTAACCCAAACAAAACTTACCCTACCAGACACCGATATAGAATTAACTAAATCTATAAATAACTCGGAGTCGCCTTCAATCGGTCTGTATAATAGACGGATCACTTTAGCAAAATTTGCAAATCTGTCAATCAACATAATACTTTTTTCAGACGCATTGGAGTTTCCCACAAAGGACGCTTGGCCAGTACCACTCCAGCTATTTACACAGCTTATATTAGACCACTTACTGAATATGGATACATAGTCGCGTGCAGCATGCCCAATGACCTCATGCGAAAGTTAGAAACACTACGATATCGAGTTCCCTGTGTAGCATATCGTTTACCAAGGTACACGCCCCAAGGCTACTTAGATTCACGACGGATATTACCTATACTTTGTGAAATAACCCACAATTTAGCCGCAAGATATTATCAAAGAGCCAGAACAAGAAAAACAATTCTCAAATTAGCTGAAACACCTAACACATGTCGCACCCACTAGTCTCCTTAATATATTTGTAGTGTATAGAGTACTAACCAATTTCCCTCACACCAGATTCTTGACACAGGATCTATACATCCAACGTCATTCTGAAGGACTCTAAGTCCCATACCGGTCGTTTATCTTTGTGATACTTACTCGTCAGAGCCTGTCGTCGGTTTTTCCGCCGCTACTTGCTTGCCTTCTATCCATAACCACAGTTTGTTTGTTTATACGTGTCAGTAATGTGTAATGAGTATTTACATACGTAAATACGCACGTTCGTTTTAGTTGTTTTTTCTCATGTACCTTAACCTAATATCCAGTCACGAGTGGGGTGGAGAGAAAATAAATTTCTGAGTTGATTCTGACTCATAACCTCGGCTAGGAACCAGTTAACTCTCAAACCGAAATATCTGCTGTAAACATTTAAAGATCAGTTATTTAGCTATCAACTTTTAAAGTTTAGTTATTTAGCTATCAACATTTAAAGTTTAGTTATTTAGCTATCAACTTTTAAAGTTCAGTTATTTAGCTATCAACTTTTGTGGATAAAGTTAGAGAGAAATAGTATTCAGGAAGACCTTTCTTAGGCATATTTTGTCTGGTCACTATTTTTTACGTTTTCTACATTTTTTAAATATGGGGTGTTACGAAACTAATGAAGTGTATTCATATTTCATAATCGCTGGTTTTCGCGAACGCGAAAAAGCAACTTGCAGTGTAACTGGTTGCACTATGGTTTTAAAGAATCCTTGTCTTATTAATCTAACATTACACATGGAGAGACACTATAAAGCAGAATTTGAAAATGTAGTAAGAAGACGTGAAGCTTCAACTATGAAAAGATCACTCCTGCAAGGACCCGGCATGGCCAGGTGGGTTAAGGCGTAATCCTAGGGTCGCGGGTTCGAATCACGGTCGCACCAAACATGCTCGCTCTTTCAGCTATGGAGGCGTTATAATGTAACGGTCAATCCCACTATTCGTTGGTAAAAGAGTAGCCCAAGAGTTGGCGGTGAGTGGGGATGACTAGCTGCCTTCTCTCTAGTGTTACACTGCTAAATTAGGGACGGCTAACGCAAATAGCCCTCGTGTATCTTTGCGCGAAATTCTGAAAACAAACTTTTTGGTGAACACAGCACATACCCCAATGTGGCTTTATTATTAGAAAAGACAGTCTTACTACGAAACTTTCATTCACTCCTACTTAATTTCCAATGTTACACATGTATGTCATAAATCACTGAGCTAAAGAAACAAGGAATGATAAACTGAATCGAATTTGAACTGATAAACTGATCAAATTGATGCTGCATGAACCAAGCCCTTCCACCATTGGTTCAGCGGTATGTCTGCGGACTTACATCGCTAAAAACCGGGGTTCGATACCCGTGGTGGGCAGAGCACGTAGTAGATAGCCCAGTGTGTAGCTTTTTGCTTAATTCAAAACAGCAAAAATATCATAAACCAGAATTGGAGAAAATGTCGAATCAAAAAAATTTAAAAACGTAAACTGCAATTCGAACTCGAATTTTAATTGGTAGAGGATTACTCGCTGCACGTGTTATTTCCCGATAAACCTAAGTCATCAGGTCAGACTGAGCCTTTCATTTGTGTTCGGTACCCATTATATTGTCCACCTCTCTTTTAACCTACGTTCTCATTTACCCTCACCATTAATCTGTCCTGCCGTATTAAACCTTTTAAGGGAACGATATTCTTAGAAAAATCTGTTTGGCTTCCATTGTTGTAAGTTCATAATTCCGTAATGAGGCTGCTATATCTGGAGAGTGATCGCTGACTGTATTTGTAGATGTGGTAACACGGAAAAAAATCGAGCAGAAAGCGGCGCCTTTGATCCTTTCTAAGGAATTATAGAAATGACCTTGTTGAGAGAATGACCAGCCGCTTACCTTTCCAAATCATAAGTCAATATATAATTAAAATTTGACCACATTAAGCCTAAAATTGGCTTCCTTAGATGTCGATATGATTAAAGAATCTAAGAGGAAGCTTGCTAATTACAAACGAGAAGACGGTCTATTATGTTTTCCAATAAATGAATATTCAGCTACTTTCGTTTTGACTAAATTCAAATAGTTCTGAATCTGGTAAAAGTTTCTGATTCAGTAATGTCATTCTAGATTGTTTTTATTCTTATTTGCTGTCTTTGGTATCTTGAATTAATTAACTTATTATTAATGTGGATATTTCTTATAAACATTCAAAGAACAAGGTGAAATATTGTGGGGAGAAAAAAGAAAACTCAATAATAATGAGGCATTACTAAAACTCGGATGTAGCTTTAAATGCAACATACTTCACTGTATCATATCGATGAAATTATGCACTTTTAGTATGTTATAAATAATTACCTACTTTATAGATTTGAGAAGTTATGAAGTGATAGGAAAGATATATTTTAAGACAATATGTTCAGACGCAACTCGGATGCTAATTATACCTTTGGAGAATTTGATTTCCTAAACTCGGATGCAATACTGCTGGATGCAGTGGTTCACAAACAATTCTTAAAAATTAGGTACAGTGTAGGATTCTTTTTAATGATATATATTTCTTAATTATCGTGATAATTACGAGTTATGATTATGATGTGTTCTAACTGGCCTCTTTTCAGGGCTGGAATCTATAAATCCTAGGAAACGAAGAATTTTGATGTGGGGCAAACGGGAGTACCCTGAGAAAACCCACTTTCACTGCTAAGGCTGTTTATTCGGCCCCCCACCATTCAGGCCATGTATGTAGTTGTAGGGAGAGAGGTATCGCTGCCAAGTTCGTGAGGTGGCTGCTAGTTGTGGAAATTCTCTTGTCAATTGTGTACGGTTGCTTTCTTTCCGATAGTATTTAGATGCTAGATAGGTAAGTCTTTTCTTGAGAGGCGAGATGGTGCTTGCTTTGTCAAGGTGAGCTGTCGGTGTGTAACTGTCGATATGCCAGTCGAATGGCAAGATTTTGGGCTTGTTGCAATTTTTTATGGTAGTTGAGGGGTGCGTTCGCATTAATCATGTTGCCGTATTCAATGATCAGCCGAATGTAAATCTTGTAAATGGTAAGAATCGTTTTAGTTCTACAACCCTTGGGAATTCTACTGATTCTTCTGAGGTAGAAGATTCGTTTGTAAACTTTTGAGAGCATGGTTTCGAAGTGGTCAGTCCAAGTTAGTTTCTTGTTGAACGTGATGCCACGAAACTTAATAGTGGGAGAGAATTTAAACTCAGTGTTCATCATTTTCCTTTTTTGACTTTAGGGATGGATTTGCTCTCTCTCGAGATTTTGCGTTTAAAGGTTATAGCCTGAGTTTTAGTTGCATAAAGCACTACCCGCCAGGTGTTACACCAGGTGGTTATACTGTTCAGTGTGAATTGAACTTTAGAGATGGCCAGTAGGGGTTCGCGTGAGGTCCTCCATACTGCTATGTCGTCAGCATATTGCGACGCATAGGTGTAGTTAAGATAAGGGAAAGGGATGTCGTTAACATATAATTCATATAAAAGAGGGCTGAGTGCAGAACCTTAGGTAACGCCTGACGAGAGGTGAACAATGTGGGATGTTAATTCTTACTTCAGCTCTTCTATTGTCTAAAAAGCTAAATAACCATCTTGTTAAGGTAGAAGGGGAAGTTAAACTGAAGGAGTTTGAACTTGAGGCCCTGGTGACAGTTTGAGTAAAAGGCTCGTTTGACGTGTAAAAATAAGCCACTGTTTTTATTGAATCCTTGTACAATGGATTAAAAATAAACTCCGACGAGGCGGATTTGAACCACCGACCTATGGATAACTATAATCTTACTACAGTCCACCGCTCTACCAACTGAGCTATCGTCGGATGTTGTAGATTAAGCCAACTTGTTTTAACTGCATAGCCCACTTGACGTCACTAAGCTCCGCCCAGACCCGACCGAACTTTCAAAAACTGAGCATCGGGCTCTATATAGTCCTTTCAGCTCTCACCTGATGGAAACTTATAGAAAAGATAATCTCGAACAGACTCTTATTTCATATAGAAACTAATAATATTCAAAATGCATATTCGCTGCGTCTCAATTCTCCTCGCCAACATACAGGCCAGAGCACGACTCAATCAAACACATTCTCGCTTATTCAGGCTGGTAGCAGGCGTACCGCAAGGGTCTGCTATCAGCTCACTCTTGTACACAATACACTTCAACAACGTTCCGTTCGTCAAACTCGGGTATACTCATGCGTCACAATAAGCTAATAACGCTGCTGTTTGGAGTACGTCAAAGACTCATTGGTCGCAGCTAGTGGAGCTCAAACATCGCTCAATCACACAACAGAATTGTGTGATCGTTGGCGTATAGCTTTAAATCCCAACAAAATACAGGCAATTATATTTCACCCATGTTGTAAAAAGAAAATGTATAAATTAACCCAAACAAAACTTACCCTACCAGACACCGATATAGAATTAACTAAATCTATAAATAACTCGGAGTCGCCTTCAATCGGTCTGTATAATAGACGGATCACTTTAGCAAAATTTGCAAATCTGTCAATCAACATAATACTTTTTTCAGACGCATTGGAGTTTCCCACAAAGGACGCTTGGCCAGTACCACTCCAGCTATTTACACAGCTTATATTAGACCACTTACTGAATATGGATACATAGTCGCGTGCAGCATGCCCAATGACCTCATGCGAAAGTTAGAAACACTACGATATCGAGTTCCCTGTGTAGCATATCGTTTACCAAGGTACACGCCCCAAGGCTACTTAGATTCACGACGGATATTACCTATACTTTGTGAAATAACCCACAATTTAGCCGCAAGATATTATCAAAGAGCCAGAACAAGAAAAACAATTCTCAAATTAGCTGAAACACCTAACACATGTCGCACCCACTAGTCTCCTTAATATATTTGTAGTGTATAGAGTACTAACCAATTTCCCTCACACCAGATTCTTGACACAGGATCTATACATCCAACGTCATTCTGAAGGACTCTAAGTCCCATACCGGTCGTTTATCTTTGTGATACTTACTCGTCAGAGCCTGTCGTCGGTTTTTCCGCCGCTACTTGCTTGCCTTCTATCCATAACCACAGTTTGTTTGTTTATACGTGTCAGTAATGTGAATGAGTATTTACATACGTAAATACGCACGTTCGTTTTAGTTGTTTTTTCTCATGTACCTTAACCTAATATCCAGTCACGAGTGGGGTGGAGAGAAAATAAATTTCTGAGTTGATTCTGACTCATAACCTCGGCTAGGAACCAGATAACTCTTAAACCGAAATATCTGCTGTTAACATTTAAAGATCAGTTATTTAGCTATCAACTTTTAAAGTTTAGTTATTTAGCTATCAACCTTTAAAGTTTAGTTATTTAGCTATCAACCTTTAAAGTTCAGTTATTTAGCTATCAACTTTTGTAGATAAAGTTAGAGAGAAATAGTATTCAGGAAGACCTTTCTTAGGCATATTTTGTCTGGTCATTATTTTTTACGTTTCTCTACATTTTTTAAGTATGGGGTGTTACGAAACTAATGAAGTGTATTCATATTTCATAATCGCTGGTTTTCGCGAACGCGAAAAAAGCAACTTGCAGTGTAACTGGTTGCACTATGGTTTTAAAGAATCCTTGTCTTATTAATCTAACATTACACATGGAGAGACACTATAAAGCAGAATTTGAAAATGTAGTAAGAAGACGTGAAGCTTCAACTATGAAAAGATCACTCCTGCAAGGACCCGGCATGGCCAGGTGGGTTAAGGCGTAATCCTAGGGTCGCGGGTTCGAATCACGGTCGCACCAAACATGCTCGCTCTTTCAGCTATGGAGGCGTTATAATGTAACGGTCAATCCCACTATTCGTTGGTAAAAGAGTAGCCCAAGAGTTGGCGGTGAGTGGGGATGACTAGCTGCCTTCTCTCTAGTGTTACACTGCTAAATTAGGGACGGCTAACGCAAATAGCCCTCGTGTATCTTTGCGCGAAATTCTGAAAACAAACTTTTTGGTGAACACAGCACATACCCCAATGTGGCTTTATTATTAGAAAAGACAGTCTTACTACGAAACTTTCATTCACTCCTACTTAATTTCCAATGTTACACATATATGTCATAAATCACTGAGCTAAAGAAACAAGGAATGATAAACTGAATCGAATTTGAACTGATAAACTGATCAAATTGATGCTGCATGAACCAAGCCCTTCCACCATTGGTTCAGCGGTATGTCTGCGGACTTACATCGCTAAAAACCGGGGTTCGATACCCGTGGTGGGCAGAGCACGTAGTAGATAGCCCAGTGCGTAGCTTTTTGCTTAATTCAAAACAGCAAAAATATCATAGACCAGAATTGGAGAAAATGTCGAATCAAAAAATTTAAAAACGTAAACTGCAATTCGAACTCGAATTTTAATTGGTAGAGGATTACTCGCTCCACGTGTTATTTCCCGATAAACCTAAATCATCAGGTCAGACTGAGCCTTTCATTTGTGTTCGGTACCCATTATATTGTCCACCTCTCTTTTAACCTACGTTCTCATTTACCCTCACCATTAATCTGTCCTGCCGTATTAAACCTTTTAAGGGAACGATATTCTTAGAAAAATCTGTTTGGCTTCCATTGTTGTAAGTTCATAATTCCGTAATGAGGCTGCTATATCTGGAGAGTGATCGCTGACTGTATTTGTAGATGTGGTAACACGGAAAAAAAATCGAGCAGAAAGCGGCGCCTTTGATCCTTTCTAAGGAATTATAGAAATGACCTTGTTGAGAGAATGACCAGCCGCTTACCTTTCCAAATCATAAGTCAATATATAATTAAAATTTGACCACATTAAGCCTAAAATTGGCTTCCTTAGATGTCGATATGATTAAAGAATCTAAGAGGAAGCTTGCTAATTACAAACGAGAAGACGGTCTATTATGTTTTCCAATAAATGAATATTCAGCTACTTTCGTTTTGACTAAATTCAAATAGTTCTGAATCTGGTAAAAGTTTCTGATTCAGTAATGTCATTCTAGATTGTTTTTATTCTTATTTGCTGTCTTTGGTATCTTGAATTAATTAACTTATTATTAATGTGGATATTTCTTATAAACATTCAAAGAACAAGGTGAAATATTGTGGGGAGAAAAAAGAAAACTCAATAATAATGAGGCATTACTAAAACTCGGATGTAGCTTTAAATGCAACATACTTCACTGTATCATATCGATGAAATTATGCACTTTTAGTATGTTATAAATAATTACCTACTTTATAGATTTGAGAAGTTATGAAGTGATAGGAAAGATATATTTTAAGACAATATGTTCAGACGCAACTCGGATGCTAATTATACCTTTGGAGAATTTGATTTCCTAAACTCGGATGCAATACTGCTGGATGCAGTGGTTCACAAACAATTCTTAAAAATTAGGTACAGTGTAGGATTCTTTTTAATGATATATATTTCTTAATTATCGTGATAATTACGAGTTATGATTATGATGTGTTCTAACTGGCCTCTTTTCAGGGCTGGAATCTATAAATCCTAGGAAACGAAGAATTTTGATGTGGGGGCAAACGGGACTACCCTGAGAAAACCCAGTTTCACTGCTAAGGCTGTTTATTCGGCCCCCCACCATTCAGGCCATGTATGTAGTTGTAGGGAGAGAGGTATCGCTGCCAAGTTCGTGAGGTGGCTGCTAGTTGTGGAAATTGTCTTGTTAATTGTGTACGGTTGCTTTCTTTCCGATAGTATTTAGATGCTAGATAGGTAAGTCTTTTCTTGAGAGGCGAGATGGTGCTTGCTTTGTCAAGGTGAGCTGTCGGTGTGTAACTGTCGATATGCCAGTCGAATGGCAAGATTTTGGGCTTGTTGCAATTTTTTATGGTAGTTGAGGGGTGCGTTCGCATTAATCATGTTGCCGTATTCAATGATCAGCCGAATGTAAATCTTGTAAATGGTAAGAATCGTTTTAGTTCTACAGCCCTTGGTAATTCTACTGATTCTTCTGAGGTAGAAGATTCGTTTGTAAACTTTTGAGAGCATGGTTTTGAAGTGGTCAGTCCAAGTTAGTTTCTTGTTGAACGTGATGCCAAGAAACTTAATAGTGGGAGAGAATTTAAACTCAGTGTTCATCATTGTCCGTTTGACTTTAGGGATGGATTTGCTCTCTCTCGAGATTTTGCGTTTAAAGGTTATAGCCTGAGTTTTAGTTGCATAAAGCACTACCCGCCAGGTGTTACACCAGGTGGTTATACTGTTCAGTGTGAATTGAACTTTAGAGATGGCCAGTAGGGGTTCGCGTGAGGTCCTCCATACTGCTATGTCGTCAGCATATTGCGACGCATAGGTGTAGTTAAGATAAGGGAAAGGGATGTCGTTAACATATAATTCATATAAAAGAGGGCTGAGTGCAGAACCTTAGGTAACGCCTGACGAGAGGTGAACAATGTGGGATGTTAATCCTTACTTCAGCTCTTCTATTGTCTAAAAAGCTAAATATCCATCTTGTTAAGGTAGAAGGGGAAGTTAAACTGAAGGAGTTTGAACTTGAGGCCCTGGTGACAGTTTGAGTAAAAGGCTCGTTTGACGTGTAAAAATAAGCCACTGTTTTTATTGAATCCTTGTACAATGGATTAAAAATAAACTCCGACGAGGCGGATTTGAACCACCGACCTATGGATAACTATAATCTTACTACAGTCCACCGCTCTACCAACTGAGCTATCGTCGGATGTTGTAGATTAAGCCAACTTGTTTTAACTGCATAGCCCACTTGACGTCACTAAGCTCCGCCCAGACCCGACCGAACTTTCAAAAACTGAGCATCGGGCTCTATATAGTCCTTTCAGCTCTCACCTGATGGAAACTTATAGAAAAGATAATCTCGAACAGACTCTTATTTCATATAGAAACTAATAATATTCAAAATGCATATTCGCTGCGTCTCAATTCTCCTCGCCAACATACAGGCCAGAGCACGACTCAATCAAACACATTCTCGCTTATTCAGGCTGGTAGCAGGCGTACTGCAAGGGTCTGCTATCAGCTCACTCTTGTACACAATACACTTCAACAACGTTCCGTTCGTCAAACTCGGGTATACTCATGCGTCACAATAAGCTATAACGCTGCTGTTTGGAGTACGTCAAGAGACTCATTGGTCGCAGCTAGTGGAGCTCAAACGTCGCTCAATCACACAACAGAATTGTGTGATCGTTGGCGTATAGCTTTAAATCCCAACAAAATACAGGCAATTATATTTCACCCATGTTGTAAAAAAGAAAATGTATAAATTAACCCAAACAAAACTTACCCTACCAGACACCGATATAGAATTAACTAAATCTATAAATAACTCGGAGTCGCCTTCAATCGGTCTGTATAATAGACGGATCACTTTAGCAAAATTTGCAAATCTGTCAATCAACATAATACTTTTTTCAGACGCATTGGAGTTACCCACAAAGGACGCTTGGCCAGTACCACTCCAGCTATTTACAAAGCTTATATTAGACCACTTACTGAATATGGATACATAGTCGCGTGCAGCATGCCCAATGACCTCATGCGAAAGTTAGAAACACTACGATATCGAGTTCCCTGTGTAGCATATCGTTTACCAAGGTACACGCCCCAAGGCTACTTAGATTCACGACGGATATTACCTAAACTTAGTGAAATAACCCACAATTTAGCCGCAAGATATTATCAAAGAGCCAGAACAAGAAAAACAATTCTCAAATTAGCTGAAACACCTAACACATGTCGCACCCACTAGTCTCCTTAATATATTTGTAGTGTATAGAGTACTAACCAATTTCCCTCACACCAGATTCTTGACACAGGATCTATACATCCAACGTCATTCTGAAGGACTCTAAGTCCCATACCGGTCGTTTATCTTTGTGATACTTACTCGTCAGAGCCTGTCGTCGGTTTTCCGCCGCTACTTGCTTGCCTACTATCCATAACCACAGTTTGTTTGTTTATACGTGTCAGTAATGTGAATGAGTATTTACATACGTAAATACGCACGTTCGTTTTAGTTGTTTTTTTCTCATGTACCTTAACCTAATATCCAGTCACGAGTGGGGTGGAGAGAAAATAAATTTCTGAGTTGATTCTGACTCATAACCTCGGCTAGGAACCAGTTAACTCTTAAACCGAAATATCTGCTGTAAACATTTAAAGATCAGTTATTTAGCTATCAACTTTTAAAGTTTAGTTATTTAGCTATCAACATTTAAAGTTTAGTTATTTAGCTATCAACCTTTAAAGTTCAGTTATTTAGCTATCAACTTTTGTAGATAAAGTTAGAGAGAAATAGTATTCAGGAAGACCTTTCTTAGGCATATTTTGTCTGGTCACTATTTTTTACGTTTCTCTACATTTTTTAAGTATGGGGTGTTACGAAACTAATGAAGTGTATTCATATTTCATAATCGCTGGTTTTCGCGAACGCGAAAAAGCAACTTGCAGTGTAACTGGTTGCACTATGGTTTTAAAGAATCCTTGTCTTATTAATCTAACATTACACATGGAGAGACACTATAAAGCAGAATTTGAAAATGTAGTAAGAAGACGTGAAGCTTCAACTATGAAAAGATCACTCCTGCAAGGACCCGGCATGGCCAGGTGGGTTAAGGCGTAATCCTAGGGTCGCGGGTTCGAATCACGGTCGCACCAAACATGCTCGCTCTTTCAGCTATGGAGGCGTTATAATGTAACGGTCAATCCCACTATTCGTTGGTAAAAGAGTAGCCCAAGAGTTGGCGGTGAGTGGGGATGACTAGCTGCCTTCTCTCTAGTGTTACACTGCTAAATTAGGGACGGCTAACGCAAATAGCCCTCGTGTATCTTTGCGCGAAATTCTGAAAACAAACTTTTTGGTGAACACAGCACATACCCCAATGTGGCTTTATTATTAGAAAAGACAGTCTTACTACGAAACTTTCATTCACTCCTACTTAATTTCCAATGTTACACATGTATGTCATAAATCACTGAGCTAAAGAAACAAGGAATGATAAACTGAATCGAATTTGAACTGATAAACTGATCAAATTGATGCTGCATGAACCAAGCCCTTCCACCATTGGTTCAGCGGTATGTCTGCGGACTTACATCGCTAAAACCGGGGTTCGATACCCGTGGTGGGCAGAGCACGTAGTAGATAGCCCAGTGTGTAGCTTTTTGCTTAATTCAAAACAGCAAAAATATCATAAACCAGAATTGGAGAAAATGTCGAATCAAAAAATTTAAAAACGTAAACTGCAATTCGAACTCGAATTTTAATTGGTAGAGGATTACTCGCTGCACGTGTTATTTCCCGATAAACCTAAATCATCAGGTCAGACTGAGCCTTTCATTTGTGTTCGGTACCCATTATATTGTCCACCTCTCTTTTAACCTACGTTCTCATTTACCCTCACCATTAATCTGTCCTGCCGTATTAAACCTTTTAAGGGAACGATATTCTTAGAAAAATCTGTTTGGCTTCCATTGTTGTAAGTTCATAATTCCGTAATGAGGCTGCTATATCTGGAGAGTGATCGCTGACTGTATTTGTAGATGTGGTAACACGGAAAAAAATCGAGCAGAAAGCGGCGCCTTTGATCCTTTCTAAGGAATTATAGAAATGACCTTGTTGAGAGAATGACCAGCCGCTTACCTTTCCAAATCATAAGTCAATATATAATTAAAATTTGACCACATTAAGCCTAAAATTGGCTTCCTTAGATGTCGATATGATTAAAGAATCTAAGAGGAAGCTTGCTAATTACAAACGAGAAGACGGTCTATTATGTTTTCCAATAAATGAATATTCAGCTACTTTCGTTTTGACTAAATTCAAATAGTTCTGAATCTGGTAAAAGTTTCTGATTCAGTAATGTCATTCTAGATTGTTTTATTCTTATTTGCTGTCTTTGGTATCTTGAATTAATTAACTTATTATTAATGTGGATATTTCTTATAAACATTCAAAGAACAAGGTGAAATATTGTGGGGAGAAAAAAGAAAACTCAATAATAATGAGGCATTACTAAAACTCGGATGTAGCTTTAAATGCAACATACTTCACTGTATCATATCGATGAAATTATGCACTTTTAGTATGTTATAAATAATTACCTACTTTATAGATTTGAGAAGTTATGAAGTGATAGGAAAGATATATTTTAAGACAATATGTTCAGACGCAACTCGGATGCTAATTATACCTTTGGAGAATTTGATTTCCTAAACTCGGATGCAATACTGCTGGATGCAGTGGTTCACAAACAATTCTTAAAAATTAGGTACAGTGTAGGATTCTTTTTAATGATATATATTTCTTAATTATCGTGATAATTACGAGTTATGATTATGATGTGTTCTAACTGGCCTCTTTTCAGGGCTGGAATCTATAAATCCTAGGAAACGAAGAATTTTGATGTGGGGCAAACGGGAGTACCCTGAGAAAACCCACTTTCACTGCTAAGGCTGTTTATTCGGCCCCCCACCATTCAGGCCATGTATGTAGTTGTAGGGAGAGAGGTATCGCTGCCAAGTTCGTGAGGTGGCTGCTAGTTGTGGAAATTGTCTTGTCAATTGTGTACGGTTGCTTTCTTTCCGATAGTATTTAGATGCTAGATAGGTAAGTCTTTTCTTGAGAGGCGAGATGGTGCTTGCTTTGTCAAGGTGAGCTGTCGGTGTGTAACTGTCGATATGCCAGTCGAATGGCAAGATTTTGGGCTTGTTGCAATTTTTTATGGTAGTTGAGGGGTGCGTTCGCATTAATCATGTTGCCGTATTCAATGATCAGCCGAATGTAAATCTTGTAAATGGTAAGAATCGTTTTAGTTCTACAGCCCTTGGCAATTCTACTGATTCTTCTGAGGTAGAAGATTCGTTTGTAAACTTTTGAGAGCATGGTTTTGAAGTGGTCAGTCCAAGTTAGTTTCTTGTTGAACGTGATGCCAAGAAACTTAATAGTGGGAGAGAATTTAAACTCAGTGTTCATCATTGTCCGTTTGACTTTAGGGATGGATTTGCTCTCTCTCGAGATTTTGCGTTTAAAGGTTATAGCCTGAGTTTTAGTTGCATAAAGCACTACCCGCCAGGTGTTACACCAGGTGGTTATACTGTTCAGTGTGAATTGAACTTTAGAGATGGCCAGTAGGGGTTCGCGTGAGGTCCTCCATACTGCTATGTCGTCAGCATATTGCGACGCATAGGTGTAGTTAAGATAAGGGAAAGGGATGTCGTTAACATATAATTCATATAAAAGAGGGCTGAGTACAGAACCTTGGGTAACGCCTGACGAGAGGTGAACAATGTGGGATGTTAATTCTTACTTCAGCTCTTCTATTGTCTAAAAAGCTAAATATCCATCTTGTTAAGGTAGACGGGAGGTTAAACTGAAGGAGTTTGAACTTGAGGCCCTGGTGACAGTTTGAGTAAAAGGCTCGTTTGACGTGTAAAAATAAGCCACTGTTTTTATTGAATCCTTGTACAATGGATTAAAAATAAACTCCGACGAGGCGGATTTGAACCACCGACCTATGGATAACTATAATCTTACTACAGTCCACCGCTCTACCAACTGAGCTATCGTCGGATGTTGTAGATTAAGCCAACTTGTTTTAACTGCAAAGCCCACTTGACGTCACTAAGCTCCGCCCAGACCCGACCGAACTTTCAAAAACTGAGCATCGGGCTCTATATAGTCCCTTCAGCTCTCATCTGATGGAAACTTATAGAAAAGATAATCTCGAACAGACTCTTATTTCATATAGAAACTAATAATATTCAAAATGCATATTCGCTGCGTCTCAATTCTCCTCGCCAACATACAGGCCAGAGCACGACTCAATCAAACACATTCTCGCTTATTCAGGCTGGTAGCAGGCGTACCGCAAGGGTCTGCTATCAGCTCACTCTTGTACACAATACACTTCAACAACGTTCCGTTCGTCAAACTCGGGTATACTCATGCGTCACAATAAGCTAATAACGCTGCTGTTTGGAGTACGTCAAGAGACTCATTGGTCGCAGCTAGTGGAGCTCAAACGTCGCTCAATCACACAACAGAATTGTGTGATCGTTGGCGTATAGCTTTAAATCCCAACAAAATACAGGCAATTATATTTCACCCATGTTGTAAAAAGAAAATGTATAAATTAACCCAAACAAAACTTACCCTACCAGACACCGATATAGAATTAACTAAATCTATAAATAACTCGGAGTCGCCTTCAATCGGTCTGTATAATAGACGGATCACTTTAGCAAAATTTGCAAATCTGTCAATCAACATAATACTTTTTTCAGACGCATTGGAGTTACCCACAAAGGACGCTTGGCCAGTACCACTCCAGCTATTTACAAAGCTTATATTAGACCACTTACTGAATATGGATACATAGTCGCGTGCAGCATGCCCAATGACCTCATGCGAAAGTTAGAAACACTACGATATCGAGTTCCCTGTGTAGCATATCGTTTACCAAGGTACACGCCCCAAGGCTACTTAGATTCACGACGGATATTACCTAAACTTAGTGAAATAACCCACAATTTAGCCGCAAGATATTATCAAAGAGCCAGAACAAGAAAAACAATTCTCAAATTAGCTGAAACACCTAACACGTGGCGCGCCCACTAGTCTCCTTAATATATTTGTAGTGTATAGAGTACTAACCAATTTCCCTCACACCAGATTCTTGACACAGGATCTATACATCCAACGTCACTCTGAAGGACTCTAAGTCCCATACCGGTCGTTTATCTTTGTGATACTTACTCGTCAGAGCCTGTCGTCGGTTTTTCCGCCGCTACTTGCTTGCCTACTATCCATAACCACAGTTTGTTTGTTTATACGTGTCAGTAATGTGAATGAGTATTTACATACGTAAATACGCACGTTCGTTTTAGTTGTGTTTTTCTCATGTACCTTAACCTAATATCCAGTCACGAGTGGGGTGGAGAGAAAATAAATTTCTGAGTTGATTCTGACTCATAACCTCGGCTAGGAACCAGTTAACTCTTAAACCGAAATATCTGCTGTAAACATTTAAAGATCAGTTATTTAGCTATCAACTTTTAAAGTTTAGTTATTTAGCTATCAACATTTAAAGTTTAGTTATTTAGCTATCAACCTTTAAAGTTCAGTTATTTAGCTATCAACTTTTGTAGATAAAGTTAGAGAGAAATAGTATTCAGGAAGACCTTTCTTAGGCATATTTTGTCTGGTCACTATTTTTTACGTTTTTCTACCCTTTTTAAATATGGGGTGTTACGAAACTAATGAAGTGTATTCATATTTCATAATCGCTGGTTTTCGCGAACGCGAAAAAGCAACTTGCAGTGTAACTGGTTGCACTATGGTTTTAAAGAATCCTTGTCTTATTAATCTAACATTACACATGGAGAGACACTATAAAGCAGAATTTGAAAATGTAGTAAGAAGACGTGAAGCTTCAACTATGAAAAGATCACTCCTGCAAGGACCCGGCATGGCCAGGTGGGTTAAGGCGTAATCCTAGGGTCGCGGGTTCGAATCACGGTCGCACCAAACATGCTCGCTCTTTCAGCTATGGAGGCGTTATAATGTAACGGTCAATCCCACTATTCGTTGGTAAAGAGTAGCCCAAGAGTTGGCGGTGAGTGGGGATGACTAGCTGCCTTCTCTCTAGTGTTACACTGCTAAATTAGGGACGGCTAACGCAAATAGCCCTCGTGTATCTTTGCGCGAAATTCTGAAAACAAACTTTTTGGTGAACACAGCACATACCCCAATGTGGCTTTATTATTAGAAAAGACAGTCTTACTACGAAACTTTCATTCACTCCTACTTAATTTCCAATGTTACACATGTATGTCATAAATCACTGAGCTAAAGAAACAAGGAATGATAAACTGAATCGAATTTGAACTGATAAACTGATCAAATTGATGCTGCATGAACCAAGCCCTTCCACCATTGGTTCAGCGGTATGTCTGCGGACTTACATCGCTAAAAACCGGGGTTCGATACCCGTGGTGGGCAGAGCACGTAGTAGATAGCCCAGTGTGTAGCTTTTTGCTTAATTCAAAACAGAAAAATATCATAGACCAGAATAGGAGAAAATGTCGAATCAAAAAATTTAAAACGTAAACTGCAATTCGAACTCGAATTTTAATTGGTAGAGGATTACTCGCTGCACGTGTTATTTCCCGATAAACCTAAATCATCAGGTCAGACTGAGCCTTTCATTTGTGTTCGGTACCCATTATATTGTCCACCTCTCTTTTAACCTACGTTCTCATTTACCCTCACCATTAATCTGTCCTGCCGTATTAAACCTTTTAAGGGAACGATATTCTTAGAAAAATCTGTTTGGCTTCCATTGTTGTAAGTTCATAATTCCGTAATGAGGCTGCTATATCTGGAGAGTGATCGCTGACTGTATTTGTAGATGTGGTAACACGGAAAAAAATCGAGCAGAAAGCGGCGCCTTTGATCCTTTCTAAGGAATTATAGAAATGACCTTGTTGAGAGAATGACCAGCCGCTTACCTTTCCAAATCATAAGTCAATATATAATTAAAATTTGACCACATTAAGCCTAAAATTGGCTTCCTTAGATGTCGATATGATTAAAGAATCTAAGAGGAAGCTTGCTAATTACAAACGAGAAGACGGTCTATTATGTTTTCCAATAAATGAATATTCAGCTACTTTCGTTTTGACTAAATTCAAATAGTTCTGAATCTGGTAAAGTTTCTGATTCAGTAATGTCATTCTAGATTGTTTTATTCTTATTTGCTGTCTTTGGTATCTTGAATTAATTAACTTATTATTAATGTGGATATTTCTTATAAACATTCAAAGAACAAGGTGAAATATTGTGGGGAGAAAAAGAAAACTCAATAATAATGAGGCATTACTAAAACTCGGATGTAGCTTTAAATGCAACATACTTCACTGTATCATATCGATGAAATTATGCACTTTTAGTATGTTATAAATAATTACCTACTTTATAGATTTGAGAAGTTATGAAGTGATAGGAAAGATATATTTTAAGACAATATGTTCAGACGCAACTCGGATGCTAATTATACCTTTGGAGAATGTGATTTCCTAAACTCGGATGCAATACTGCTGGATGCAGTGGTTCACAAACAATTCTTAAAAATTAGGTACAGTGTAGGATTCTTTTTAATGATATATATTTCTTAATTATCGTGATAATTACGAGTTATGATTATGATGTGTTCTAACTGGCCTCTTTTCAGGGCTGGAATCTATAAATCCTAGGAAACGAAGAATTTTGATGTGGGGGCAAACGGGAGTACCCTGAGAAAACCCACTTTCACTGCTAAGGCTGTTTATTCGGCCCCCCACCATTCAGGCCATGTATGTAGTTGTAGGGAGAGAGGTATCGCTGCCAAGTTCGTGAGGTGGCTGCTAGTTGTGGAAATTGTCTTGTCAATTGTGTACGGTTGCTTTCTTTCCGATAGTATTTAGATGCTAGATAGGTAAGTCTTTTCTTGAGAGGCGAGATGGTGCTTGCTTTGTCAAGGTGAGCTGTCGGTGTGTAACTGTCGATATGCCAGTCGAATGGCAAGATTTTGGGCTTGTTGCAATTTTTTATGGTAGTTGAGGGGTGCGTTCGCATTAATCATGTTGCCGTATTCAATGATCAGCCGAATGTAAATCTTGTAAATGGTAAGAATCGTTTTAGTTCTACAGCCCTTGGCAATTCTACTGATTCTTCTGAGGTAGAAGATTCGTTTGTAAACTTTTGAGAGCATGGTTTTGAAGTGGTCAGTCCAAGTTAGTTTCTTGTTGAACGTGATGCCAAGAAACTTAATAGTGGGAGAGAATTTAAACTCAGTGTTCATCATTTTCCTTTTGACTTTAGGGATGGATTTGCTCTCTCTCGAGATTTTGCGTTTAAAGGTTATAGCCTGAGTTTTAGTTGCATAAAGCACTACCCGCCAGGTGTTACACCAGGTAGTTATACTGTTCAGTGTGAATTGAACTTTAGAGATGGCCAGTAGGGGTTCGCGTGAGGTCCTCCATACTGCTATGTCGTCAGCATATTGCGACGCATAGGTGTAGTTAAGATAAGGGAAAGGGATGTCGTTAACATATAATTCATATAAAAGAGGGCTGAGTACAGAACCTTGGGGAACGCCTGACGAGAGGTGAACAATGTGGGATGTTAATTCTTACTCCAGCTCTTCTATTGTCTAAAAAGCTAAATATCCATCTTGTTAAGGTAGACGGGAGGTTAAACTGAAGGAGTTTAAACTTGAGGCCCTGGTGACAGTTTGAGTAAAAGGCTCGTTTAACGTTTAGAAATAAGCCACTGTTTTAATTGAATCCTTGTACAATGGATTAAAAAATAAACTCCGACGAGGCGGATTTGAACCACCGACCTATGGATAACTATAATCTTACTACAGTCCACCGCTCTACCAACTGAGCTATCGTCGGATGTTGTAGATTAAGCCAACTTGTTTTAACTGCAAAGCCCACTTGACGTCACTAAGCTCCGCCCAGACCCGACCGAACTTTCAAAAACTGAGCATCGGGCTCTATATAGTCCCTTCAGCTCTCATCTGATGGAAACTTATAGAAAAGATAATCTCGAACAGACTCTTATTTCATATAGAAACTAATAATATTCAAAATGCATATTCTCTGCGTCTCAATTCTCCTCGCCAACATACAGGCCAGAGCACGACTCAATCAAACACATTCTCGCTTATTCAGGCTGGTAGCAGGCGTACCGCAAGGGTCTGCTATCAGCTCACTCTTGTACACAATACACTTCAACAACGTTCCGTTCGTCAAACTCGGGTATACTCATGCGTCACAATAAGCTAATAACGCTGCTGTTTGGAGTACGTCAAGAGACTCATTGGTCGCAGCTAGTGGAGCTCAAACGTCGCTCAATCACACAACAGAATTGTGTGATCGTTGGCGTATAGCTTTAAATCCCAACAAAATACAGGCAATTATATTTCACCCATGTTGTAAAAAAAAAAAGTATAAATTAACCCAAACAAAACTTACCCTACCAGACACCGATATAGAATTAACTAAATCTATAAATAACTCGGAGTCGCCTTCAATCGGTCTGTATAATAGACGGATCACTTTAGCAAAATTTGCAAATCTGTCAATCAACATAATACTTTTTTCAGACGCATTGGAGTTACCCACAAAGGAAGCTTGGCCAGTACCACTCCAGCTATTTACAAAGCTTATATTAGACCACTTACTGAATATGGATACATAGTCGCGTGCAGCATGCCCAATGACCTCATGCGAAAGTTAGAAACACTACGATATCGAGTTCCCTGTGTAGCATATCGTTTACCAAGGTACACGCCCCAAGGCTACTTAGATTCACGACGGATATTACCTAAACTTAGTGAAATAACCCACAATTTAGCCGCAAGATATTATCAAAGAGCCAGAACAAGAAAAACAATTCTCAAATTAGCTGAAACACCTAACACGTGGCGCGCCCACTAGTCTCCTTAATATATTTGTAGTGTATAGAGTACTAACCAATTTCCCTCACACCAGATTCTTGACACAGGATCTATACATCGAACGTCTCTCTGAAGGACTCTAAGTCCCATACCGGTCGTTTATCTTTGTGACACTTACTCGTCAGAGCCTGTCGTCGGTTTTTCCGCCTCTACTTGTTTCCCTACTATCCATAACCACAGTTTGTTTGTTTATACGTGTCAGTAATGTGAATGAGTATTTACATACGTAAATACGCACGTTCGTTTTAGTTGTTTTTTTCTCATGTACCTTAACCAAATATCCAGTCACGAGTGGGGTGGAGAGAAAATAAATTTCTGAGTTGATTCTGACTCATAACCTCGGCTAGGAACCAGTTAACTCTTAAACCGAAATATCTGCTGTAAACATTTAAAGATCAGTTATTTAGCTATCAACTTTTGTAGATATAGTTAGAGAGAAATAGTATTCAGGAAGACCTTTCCTCTTCATATTTTGTTTGGTCACTATTTTTTACGTTTTTTTTTCTACCCTTTTTAAATATGGGGTGTTACGAAACAAATGAAGTGTATTCATATTTCATAATTGCTGGTTCTCGCGAAAGCGAAAAAGCAACTTGCAGTGTTACTGGTTGCACTATGGTTTTAAAGAATCCTTGTTTTATTAATCTAACATAACACATGGAGAGACACTATAAAGCAGAATTTGAAAATCTAGTAAGAAGACGCGAAGCTTTAACTATGAAAAGAACACTCCTGCAAGGACCCGGCATGGCCATGTTGGTTTAGGCGTAATCCGAGGGTCGCGCCAAACATGCTCGCCCTTTCATCCATGGAGGCGTTATAATGCTCGGTCAATTTCACTATTCGTTGGTAAAAGAGTAGCTCAAGAGTTATCGGTGGGTGGTGATGACTAGATGCTTTAACTCTAGTCTTACACTGCTATTATAGGGACAGCTAGCGCAGATAGCCCTCGACTAGCTTTGTGCGAAATTCAAAACAAACAAAAATACTACTGCAATATGAGCAGAATCACGACTACAGCGACACCAAGCGTAGAAAAACTATTCACGAGTTGTTTTGTTTTCAACAATAAACATTCCAATGGACATAAAAAGGTTTCATAATGCTGTGATTGAGTTGGTGACTCTAAATTTGAGACATTTTCCTGCAGTATAGGAGAGTGTGTTTTTAAAGTGATCGATCGAATTAAGAAGGTTCTTGACACAATAGTGGATCGGAAGATTTTGACTCTAGTTGATAAAAAAGTTGTAGAAATCGTAAAGCAAATAAGTGAAGAGCTGCAAAACAGATGTTTTCATTGAAAATTAACATCTCATCTTGTTTGGATAGGTCTGTGCTAGCCATTAATGTCTTAGTCATTGATAGCGACTCTCTTCAAATAAGAACGTTAGCTCTTACAAACGTATCTACATTCTGGTAAAAAACATCATAAAATAGTTATAAATGTGTTATCGAAATACAACTTGAATGTATTCTATCGCTACTGATAATGCTAGAAATATGGTTAAAGTTGTGGAATTAATTTCCGATGAAGGAAATGAGATTGTTAGTGATGAAAGTGATATAAGTGAAATGTACTAAACTAGATAGTGTTATTTCTGTTAAATGTGCTGCTTACACTTTGCAACTTGCAGTAAAAGATAGGTTAAATAAAGAACTGTGTGCAATTACTATTTCTCAGGCGTAAAAGCTGTCGAAAAAGCTGCAAATTTCAGGTATAAAGAATATTTCAAAGACAAAGAAATGTCATATGTTTATTGTGGACGGAAGATGTGATGGTGCTCAACATCTGATGTTATCTCCCGTTCAGTTAACTTCGTGCTCAACATCTGATGTTATCTCCCGTTTAGTTAACTTCATGCTCAACATGCGATGTGATCTCCCGTTTAGTGGAACTTGGTGCTGAACATGTGATGTGATCTCCAGTTTAGTTAACTTCATGCTCAACATGCGATGTGATCTCCCGTTTAGTGGGACTTGGTGCTCAACATGTGATGTGATCTCCCGTTTAGTGGAACTTGGTGCTCAACATGTGATGTGATCTCTCGTTTAGTGGAACCTCCACCGTTTATTGAAATAATTGAAAACATTCTCTTCAATATTGAGATAAATTACAATAAATTATACTCGTATTAAAACCGGCTAAAAAGCTACAGTACAGTTACAAGAAGAAAATGTACCTCCTGGAGACTTCTATAAAGTGTGGCTTGTTTGTAAAAGTGAAATATCCATAATCAAACGTTTGCTGGCTCAAAACATCACAGAACTAATGAAAGCTAGGAAAAAAAAACTTCTTAAAAATGAAGTAAACCGAGCATTGTTATATCAAGATTATAGAATCAGTGTTTTGTCATGTGAAGCAGAACAGGGACAAGCCATAAATCATTTGATCAAACTTAATGGCAGATTGTGTGCAATGAATCCTAAACCTGAATTTCAAGTAACTTGGGAATTGGAAGAGCAGATGGCATCCAGTGCATCAGGGGATGAGTTGGAAAAGATGTTTACAGTGGCTGTGAAAACTCGAGTACTCCAGAAAAGGGCATTTCTTCGGCTCTGAAGAACTTTGGGAAAACTGAAATAATTCCAGCAGACAGCAGTCTACCTTCATGGTGTAACTCAATGAGGATAAAACATAAAGACTTGTACAAACTGACTATAGTTGTGCATGCTGCTCCAGTGATACAAGTCAGTGTAGAAAGGTCATTTTATACATTTAGTGATCTTTAGTCCCCAAAGAAACAGTTTGTTGTCTGAAAACATTGAGAATATCTTAGTTGTTCATTCCAATTTCAGCTTGTAAACTTATCTTATACAATGTTTGTATGTTTTATATAATAAAGATATTGTAAACTTATGTTATACAATGTTTGTATGTTTTATATAATAAAGATATTGTAAACTTATGTTATACAATGTTTGTATGTTTTATATAATAAAGATATTGTAAACTTATGTTATACAATGTTTGTATGTTTTATATAATAAAGATATTGTAAACTTATGTTATACAATGTTTGTATGTTTTATATAATAAAGATATTGTAAACTTATGTTATACAATGTTTGTATGTTTTATATAATAAAGATATTGTAAACTTATGTTATACAATGTTTGTATGTTTTATATAATAAAGATATTGTAAACTTATGTTATACAATGTTTGTATGTTTTATATAATAAAGATATTGTAAACTTATGTTATACAATGTTTGTATGTTTTATATAATAAAGATATTGTAAACTTATGTTATACAATGTTTGTATGTTTTATATAATAAAGATATTGTAAACTTATGTTATACAATGTTTGTATGTTTTATATAATAAAGATATTGTAAACTTATGTTATACAATGTTTGTATGTTTTATTTAATAAAGATATTGTAAACTTATGTTATACAATGTTTGTATGTTTTATATAATAAAGATATTGCAGTAGAAACTCATTTTTACTATTTCTTTCGCGTCCGCGTCGCGGCAAACATGCTCGCCCTTCCAGCCGTGGGGGCGTTATAATGTGACGGTCAATCCCACTATTCGTTGGTAAAAGAGTAGCCCAAGAGTTGGCGGTGGGTGGTAATGACTAGCTGCCTTCCCTCTAGTCTTACACTGCTAAATTAGGGACGGCTAGCACAGATAGCCCTCGAGTAGCTTTGTGCGAAATTCAAAAACAAACAAACAAACAAACAAAACGTGCTGCTGTTTATTGACAAAAACAAGTTGTTGTTTTTTTCTTTCAAACTCCATTTCTTAAAACTATAAATTACATCAATAAAGATACAATCAAACCTTTAGGCTTAGTTCTGGTGAAAGTTGGGTTTTTGTTACAAGGAGAGTACTTGACATTCTATCTATGATAAACAAAGGAATGTTATATGTGTCATATATATTTTTATAATTGTCTGAATCTAGAATACCAAAAGTGGGGATTTTTAAATATATTTTTGTTTGTGGTGCCATTTGATAGATATACCATAACGTATTTATTGTTTCGGTAGATAGATATAGATATAAACGCCATATTATAGTAAGATTAGAAAATATTACGTAATTCTATATATTAGATTTACCAAAAATATATATCTTCAACAATGTATCATGCTACAGTCGTTAATATATAGCCTATATTATCTATATTATGTTGTTCTATTATTAATTAACTTTGCTTTTAGTTCCTGATTTTAATAAAGTTTGATAATTATAATTATATAACCCACAACAACTTAATATACTGTGATGGTTCACCTGGTGTCGTATCATCATTACGAAGAACAACTTAATATACTGTGATGGCTCGCCTGGTGTCGTATCATCATTACTAACAACAACTTAATATACTGTGATGGTTCACCTGGTGTCGTATCATCATTACTAACAACAACTTAATATACTGTGATGGTTCACCTGGTGTCGTATCATCATTACCAACAACAACTTAATATACTGTGATGGTTCACCTGGTGTCGTATCATCATTACTAAAATGTTTACGACATTTCTATATCTAACTTCTCTCAGTTGTGTCTGGAACATTTTCTCACGTTGGGTGACACACAATTAAGGGATATTGATGATGTGGTAAAGTTTACAAGAATAAGCAATATTCTGATCACGTTGTCATTTTAGTTAAAATAAAATTTTAGGTAGGACTAATTTACACTGATTACTTATGTTATAATTATATTGGTTAGCAATGTGGTCACTAGGATGAAACTAGAATTGAATGCTGTTAATCAGTTAATTCAGTCTCAAATTTTGGACATGTTCACACTGAACAATTTGTCTTCATTCCATTGGTTCCACTTGTTTAGTACATCGGTATAATCAACACTGGTATCAACGATTCTAAGGTTAGTACAGTACACTTTGAACTTTTTCAGTAAATTTTATGTTTAGTTGATGTTGTGTTCGAAATTGTTGATCCAACGTTTACTCCACCAAACATGCTTTCCTTTATGACGTGTGACTGGGCGGTATGTTGTTACAATCAATCCAACAGTTCCTTTGTAAAACAGTGGTTGGTATATACTAGGTACCTTTCCTCTTTTCTTTCACTGCTATATTACTGACGGCTATAACAGATAGCCCTCGTGTAGCATTTAGCCAAATTCAAACAAACCAATAGTCGCTTTAGAGAAATCTGATAAGCTAACGAATTTTTCAGTTTGGTTTCGTTCATTAAAATGGAGAAACTTTGGAATGATGTATCGAAGTTTGCATTGTGAAAGAAAGCACATTTCAAGATTTTCTTTTTTAACTTTAATATTTCAGAGTAACAGCATACAGACAATAGTTCATTTACATATGGTCATATCAAGACATTAGCAATCAGTGTATCGGAGAAAAACGATATTTGATGATTAATAGTATAACTATATTGATGATGAAGTAATACTTTGATATAACAGAAGGAGACAGGAATAGCATTTTCAATATTTTACAAATTCCATCTTCAGTAGTCAAAGCAAAATAAAAAAATACATAATTTTTAACTAAATAAATAAAATATATTTCTGAAACAATGATAATTTAATCAAACCTGAAATACATAGAAAGTAAATTACTGACAGTAAAACATGCTGTACATATTTTAAAATATCTATTTTAATGAAGACTACATGATATTTCGTGTTGGTTAAATCTGTTTGATGTGTATAGTTTCTTTAAGTACTAATTCCAGATCAGTGTTATCCCTACAAAAAATATTTATATTTTAAAGTTCGTGTCCTGTTTCTTAACTATTTCATTTTATAAACAAAAATCATGAGTTACTCAACTTTTCTAAGTATTTTCATGAACAATCCAATATTTTATTAACCCGTACCACTAGATGACGTTCGGTTTTTTTAATACAACAGGCTTTACCGTCTTCACTCGCGAAATATGGACGAGCCATGAATAAAGATAAATTCGGTTGTTGTTAGTCAGGAAAATCCCATGCGTAATATGGTGTTAAACCTAATCTGGAACTAGAACATAATTTATGAATTATAAAAAAGCAATTATCTATCACCGTATTGCTCTGTAGTTTTTGTTTTTTTAATCTATTTTTCTAACTAACAGCTTTTAGTTAATTCTACCCCGATTTGGGAGCACCTTTCAGATGTTGGGTGCACAACCCACGTATCAAATTTTAAACTTTAAGTAAAACATAATACTAAATGTATAGTAATAGTTTTACTCAAGTATTTTAGACTCTTTAGTTTTGTAACATTCATTCAGTACACGTCACAAAGAATAAAGCCCAACAGTATTTAAACAGACACTGAAGTTGAAGACAAACACTGTTGAAACAGTTATTGATACTGCAGACCAATAATTTTAAAACAGTCATTGAAATTGAATATAGAGTGAAACTGAAGACCAATAATGTTGAAGCAGTGAGTGAAGTTGAAGAACAACAGTGGTGAAATAGTCAGTGAAAGTGAAGACCAACACTGCTGAAACAGACTGAGAAATTAATGACGTACTCTAATGGAACAGTTGTTAAAAGTGAAGACCAGTTGTGTTAAAAGAGAGTAAAAGTGAAGACACTCAGTATTGAAACACTCAAATTACAGACCTACACTGGTAAAAAAGAATTGAAACTGAAAACCAACACTGCTGAAACGACAGTGAAATTAAAGATCTCCACTGTTGAAACATTCAGTGAAAGTGAAGACCAACACTACTGAAACAGACCGTGAAATTGATAACGTACTCTATTGAAACAGTCATTGAAAGTGAACATCAGTTTAGTTAAAAGAGAGTAAAAGTGAAGACACACACTATTGAAACAGTGAAACAGAAGAACACTAATGTTGAAAAAGATAGTGAAATTGAAGATCAACATTGTTAAAACAGTGCAGTTGAAGATTAACAGTGCTAAAACAGTCAGTGAAAGTGAAGACCAATAGTGTGAAAAATTCAGTGGAAGTGAAGACCAATAGTGCGATAAATTCAGTAGAAGTGAACGCCAATAGTGTTGAAATGGAAGTGAAAGTGAAGACCAAGATTGTTGAAACAGACCGTAAATGTGAAGAATAATAATGTGAAAACAGTTAAAATGAAGGTTAGCTCTGAGGAAACAGCTCTTGAAACTGAAGACAAGTAATGTTAAATATATAGTGAAAGTGAAAATCAACAGTGTTGAAACGTAGTAAAACTGAACAGCAACACTGTTCAAACAGTCAGTGAATTCGAATACCAATAGTGTTGATACAGACCTTGAAATTGAAGACCTACAATGTTGAAATATTTAGTTAAAGACCAACACTACTGAAACAAACCGTGAAATTGATGACGTACTCTATTGAAACAGTCGTTGAATGTGAAGACCAGTTGTGTTAAAAAGAGTAAAAGCGAAGATACTAACTGTTGAAACAGACAATTAAATTAAAAACCAACACTGTTCAAAAACAGACATTGAAACTGAAAACCCACACTGCTGAAACTGAAAGTGAAATTAAAGACCGACACCACTGAAAGTAGTGTTAAAATGTAGAGTGAAAGTGAAGATCAACCCTATTGAAATAGACCGAAAATTAAGACTATACTGTTGAAACAGTCAATGAAATTGAAGATCAAGAATGTTAAAACAGCCAGTGAAAGTGAAGACCAACAGTGTTGAAACAAACCGTGAAATTAATGACGTACTCTATTGAAACAGTCATTGAAATTGAAGACCAGTAGTGTTATAATGTAGAGTGAAAGTGTAGATCAACACTGTTGAAACAAACTAAAAATTAAGACTACATTGTTTAAAGAGTAAAATTTAAGACCATTAGTTTTGAAACAGAGTGAAATTAATGACGTACTCTATTGAAACAGTCATTGAAATTGAAGACCAGTAGTGTTATAATGTAGAGTGAAAGTGTAGATCAACACTGTTGAAACAAACTAAAAATCAAGACTACATTGTTGAAAGAGTAAAATTTTAAACCATTAGTGTTGAAACAGCAAAACAGAAGAACAGTAATGTTGAAACAGATAGTGAAATTGAAGACTAACAGTGTGTAAAGTGTGAGTGAAACTGAGGACCAGTAGTACTGAAAGAGAAGATCAACAATATGAAAAAAGACAATGATACAGAAGGCAAGTTGTGTTGAAACAGTCAGTGAAACTGTAGACCAATAGTTTCAAAACAGACATTGAAATTGAATACCAATAGTGTTGAACATACAGTGAAACTTAAGACCAATAATGTTGAAACAGACAGTGAATTTGAAGACCAACAGTGTTGAAACAGTCAGTGGAAGTGAACAGGAATAGTGTGGAAATGGAAATGAACGTGAATACCATCAGTGTGGAGACAGACAATGAAACTTAACACCAACACCGTTGAAACAGATAGAGGAATTGAAGACCAATAGTGTTTAAACAGTCAGTGAAAGTGAAGACCGATACTGTTGAAACAGACAGTGAAATTTAAGATGGACACTTCTGAAACAGTAAGAGAAAGTGAAGACAAACACTGTTGAAACACAGTGAAATTGAACACCAACACTGTGGAAACCGTCAGTGAAACTAAAGACCTATAGTGTTGATAAAGTCATTGAAAGTGAAGACCAACACTGTTTACACAGATGATAAAATTCACGACCAACACTATTGAAACAGTTATTAAAAGTGAATAGCAGTAGTGTTAAAATGTAGAGTAAAAGTAAAGACAAATACTGTGGAAACAGAATGAAAATGAAGAATACACAATTGAAACAGAGAGTGAAATTAAAGACCCTCAGCGTTGAAACAGACAGTGAAACAGAAGAACAACAGTGCTGAAATGTACAGTGAAATGGAAGACCAACAGAGTAAAAAGAGTCAGTAGAACTTAACAGGAATAGTATGGGAATGGAATTGAACGTGAATACCATCAGTGTGAAAACATACAATGAAACTTAACACCAACAGTGTTGAAACAGATAGAGAAATTGAATACCAACAGTGTTGTAAGAGTCGGTGAAAGTGAATATTAATATTGTTGAAACAAACTGTATAATGGAAGACGTAAAATGTGAAAACAGTCAGCGAAACTGAACAACAGTAGAGTTGAAACAGACAGTGAAATTGAAGACCGACACTGTTGAAACAATTAGTGAAAGTGAAGGCAAATAGTGTGAAAGCAGACAGTGAAATTGAAGCTCAAAAGTGTTTCAACAGACTGTGAAATTAAAAACCAAGTGTTGGAACACACAGTGAAAGTGAAGACCACCGAGGTGAAAAGCGTTAGTGGAATTCAAGACCAACAGTGTGCAGACAGACAGTGAAACTGAATGCTAGCAGTGTTGAAACAGATGGTTAAATTGAAAATTAACTTTGTTGGAGCAGACAGTGAAAGGGAAGGCCAACAGTGTGAAAACAGTTAGTTGAATTCAAGACAAATAGTGTTGAAACAATTAGTGAAAGTGAAGACAACTAGTGTTAAACAGACATTGAAATTGAAGACCAACGTTGTTGAGACAGTCAGTGAAACTGAAGACAAACAGTGTTGAAACAGATGTGAAAGTGAAGACCGACACTGTACAAACAGATAGCAAAACTGAAGACAAGTACTACTGAAACAGACAGTGAAATTGAATTGTGCTAAAATGTTGAGTGAAATTTCACAGACAGTGAAATTGAAGACCAACAATGCTGAAAAGCCAGTGAAAGTGAAGACCAACAATTTGTAAACAGCGAGCGTGGCTGAGGACCTTTAGTATAGAAAGTGAAAGAGAAGATCAACAACGTAAAAAGAGACTGACACCAAAGACCGTTAGTGTTAAAACAGTCAGTGAAAGTGAAGATCAACAGTGTTGAAACAACCAGTGAAAGTGAAGACTAACAGTGAAACTGAAGACAAATACTACTGAAAAAGAGAGTGAAATTGAACAGTGTTGGAACAGTCAGTGAAAGTGAAGACCAGTTGTGTTAAAACAGTATGTGAAACTGAGTATCAAGTATTGAACATAGAATGAAACAAAAGACCAATAATGTCGAAACAGACAGTGAAGTTGAAGGCCAACAGTGTTGGAACAGTCAGTCAAAGTGATGACCAATAGTGTTGAAACATTGAAAATGAAGATCAACAGTATTGAAACAGTCAATAAAATTGAAGACCAATTGTGTTGAAACTTAAGTGAAAGTGGAAACGAAAATTATGAAAACAGGCAGTGAAATTGAGAACTACTAGTGTTTAAGGAGACGGTGAAATTGAAAACCAAGTGTTGGAGCACACAGTGAAAGTGAAGACCAACAGTGTTGGAACAATCAGTCAAAGTGAAGACCAACAGTGTTCAAACAGAAGCTATAGTGAAGACCATATGTGTAAAAACAGACATTGAAATTGATGACCAATATTGTTGAGACAATCAGTGAAACTGAAGATCAACAGTGTTGGAACAAAAGTGAAAGTGAAGACCAACAGTGTAGAAACATGCACTAAAAATGAAGACCAGTGTTCAAAATTAAATACCAACAGTGTTGAAACAGTTAGTGAACGTGGAGACCAAGAGTGTGAAAACAGACAGTGGAAGTAAACACCAATAGTATTGAAATGGAAGTCAAAGTGAAGACCAAGATTGTTGAAACAGACCGTAAAAGTGAAGACGTACAGTGTGCAAACAGTCAATGAAATTGAAGACCAACAGTGTTAAAACAGATCGTAAAATTAAAGAACAACACTTTTGAAACAATCACTGAAAGTGAAAACAAGTAGTGTTAAAATGTAGAGGTGAAACTTGAGATTACACTGTTGAAACAGTAAATTGAAGACCATAAGTGTTGAAACAGACAGTGAAATTGAAGATCAATTATGTTGAAATAGCCAGTGAAAGTGAAGACCAACAGTGTGTAAACAGCGAGTGTTACTGAGGGTCTTTAGTATAGAAAGTGAAAGAGAAGACCAACAGTGTTAAAAGATACTGGTGCCAAAGATCGTAAGTGTGGAAACATTCAGTGAAAGTGAAGATCAACAGTGTGAAAACAGTCAATTAAAGTAAACACCAAAAGTGATGAAAGGGACAGTGAACTTGAAGACCAACATTGTTGAAACAGTCATAGAAACTGCACAATGAAAATATAAATAACCATAATGTTTTTTTTGCGAGTTTCATTTCAAACATTATAGAACTCTAAATATAAAAAACCATACTATACTTCTCGTGTGTTTTATTTAAAATATCACAGAAATGAAAATATAAATAACCATAATGCACTTGTTTTGTATTTTATTTCAAACATAACAGAACGTAAATATAAATAACCATGCTGTACGTTTTGTGTGTTTTATTTGAAACATTACAGAACTTAAATATAAATAACCACACTGTACTTGTTATGTGTTTTATTTGTAGCATTACAGAATTAAAATATAGGTAACCATACTGTAAGTGTTGTGTATTTCATTTGAAACTTAACAGAACTGTAAATATAAATGGCCACATTGAACTTGTAGTGTTTTTAATTCAAACATTACAGAACTATACATATAAATAATAATACTGTACTTGTTGTGTGTTTTATTGGACACATTACACAAGTGTAATAATAAATACCATACCGTCCATGTTGTTTGGTTTATTTGATATATTACCGAACTTAAATATAAATAACCATACCATAGTGGTTGTTTGTTTTACTTTAAATATTACAGAACTGTAAATAGAAGTAACAATACTGTACTTGTTGTTTATTGTATTTGAAACAATACAGAACTGTGAATACAAGTAATCATACCGTAGTTGTTGTGTTTTATTTAAATCATTACACAACTGTAAATATAACTAACCATATCGTACTTGTGTGTTTTATTTGAAACATCAGAAAACTCAAATATAAACAACTATATTGTAAACTCGACTATGTATTACTGTTTTACGGCTCTGCTAGATCATCGGCCTTAAAGATGCTAGACCCTATTCATCATCAAGGACTTCGGCTCTGCACTGTGGCTTTCCGCACTTCCTCAGTTCATACATAGAGTCTCATGAACCTTCTTTGCACCTGTCTTTAGTATATGAAACTTCGTTCCTGACCAATGCATCTCACCTGGGGTTGTGTTTTCCTTCCTCAGTGGGCCATACTTTTTCAGACCAGACAGTCTGCCATTGCTCCTTTTGGCCATTGTATCCAGGCGCAGTGGGATAAATTGGGTCTGCCTTGGATAACATTGCTGTATCTACTGGTCAGCCCATCCCACCATGGCTTCTTACAGTCCCCAACTGTGACCTGTCTTTAAGTAATCTGAGAAAAGTAGACACTTCTGATTGGAAACGCTGTCTGCTATTTGCTGAACATCTTTCGAACCATTCCTATTTATACAGATGGTTTGAAATCAGGGACTGTGTGGGCTCTGCCGTGGTTTGTTGTGGTTCGGTGGTTGCGCGCAGAATCCCTCTACAGCTTCTGTGTTCACTGCTGAACTGTATGCCATTTCTCTTGTCCTGGATCACATAGAAGCTAAGCAGTACTCAACCTTCACTATTTATACTGACTCACTTAGTTCTCTTCTGGCCCTGGAATCGCTTCACGTTAATTCACACCCTGTTCTCGCTGATATTCAAAACCAACTGGCCCATTTCTCATTAATATCTACTTCTATCCAGTTTTTCTGAATACCGGACCACGTTGGTATTCGCGGGAACGAGCTCGCCGACACCACAGCTAAGTATATCCGCTATGGCACTATTACCGCTGTGCCCGTCCCATACATGGACTATAGTTCTGTGTTCAAGCCTCGGCTCTGTGCTAGCTGGCAGTCGACTTGGAGTGAGCAACCCAAAAACAAGCTTTTCCAAATAAAATTCTATATTGGACTTTGGCCGTCTTGCTTCCGTAAGGAGGAAATTGTTCTAACTAGACTACGCATGGGTCACAGTTTTTTTATCTCATCGTTTTCTTTTATCTGGAACTGATGCACCAGTGTGTAACACTCAGATCACAATAAACTTTCTTGTCGTTGTTACGACTTTCAACGACGGCACCATTTTGAACATGTTCTGTCCCCAGGTTTCTCCATAATGTTAGATAGTGTTATTGGTAATGGTGCCACCGTCCACCTTGGTAATGATTTTAGTTTTTTAAAGGCTATTAATCTTTTTAATGCTATTTAAGGTTTTTTAATATGTACATTACACGTTTTTATTGTGGTTCCCTTTTAAAAATCACAGTTCATCTAGTCGAATTTCAAATTAGAAACTGGCCGTAACATTAAATAACTCGGAAACAGGACTGGAAAGGCCAACTTCAGACGACTAACGGTGGTTTTCGTACTTAAACGATTCATATATGTACATTATTGGTCGTAATGGACAATCTGGTTTATGAGGTTTGGGGATGCCGTATATTTGTGGTGTGCGTGAGTCGGTTTTACGTAGGTAGGAATAAAGTGTTGGTGAAATTGTGTTGGCTTTTTTCAATTTTTAGTAGCAATTTGTTTAGTTGCGTCTTGTGTGTCTTTGTTAGATTTGTATGTATTAGTTTAAATTTCTTAGTCTCTGATAGGATGTTCTTCATTTTTTGGATGTATTCATTCGTGTTCATTATGACTATAGCGTTACCTTCATCTGATTTTAGAATTTTTATGTTTTTGTCTTGTTTTAGGTTTTTAATGGAATTAATGTCTCTTTTTGTAAGGTTGTTTTTTAGTTTTCTGTTTTGTGAAATAATGTTGATGGTTTTGTGAGAAAATTCTTTGAAAAAATCGTTTAAGATGTTGTTTTCAGGTGTTTCTGGAAAATATTAATTTTTAATTTTTCCTGGGAAGTTTGGTTGTTGGATGTCAATAAAATTATCCAAGTTGTCTTGTTTCTGTTGGTTGTTTTCTTGTTTTTGTTTTCTGTAGAACGTATCACAAGTCTCCTGGCTAGATCTTCTAAACATGTTTTGATTTCTATGCTTGGAATGTACCTAGGAGCTATTGCAAAGTTGAGTTCTTTGTTAAGTAGATGTATCTCGTCTGTGTTTAATTGTCTGTCGGATCTGTTAATTATGAGGTTAGTCAACGGTTTGTCGTTTTGTGTTTTTTCTGTTGTTTGCATCTTAGAAAAGACATCACGACAAAATGCAAACAACACCGAAAAATCACCCATACTGCACCATACATTGCTTGGGACTCAGAACATGAAACAAAAAAAAAACTCAACATACTAAGAAACCAAATAAACACAGCCATAAAACTATGCTCACCAAATAAAATTAACGATGAATTAGACAAAATAAAACAATACTTCATCAACATCAAAAAGTTTCCTCCACAAACCGTAGAAAACATTATACGCACACACCTAGACAGAAAGCAAAATCAACCAACTAAAGTAAATATATCCCACGAATTAAATAATCACCTAACCATATACTGCTGCACATCATATAATCCTGACATCAGCAGAAAAATAACCAACATTTGGCAAAAACTAATAACAAAATATGACATTCCAGTTAATACCAAATTTATTCAAAAACCAGGCACAAAACTAAGGTCTATACAGTGTAAGAACTACACTGACAAACACCACACCAACATTATTTATAAAATACAATGTGATAACTGCCACGATTTCTATATTGGAGAAACAAGTAGAAAAATGGAAACTAGATTTAAAGGTCACAAAAAGTCACCTTCACACGTTTTCGAACTTTGCAAATAAAATAAACACAACATAACCACAGAAAACACTCAAATACTAAATAACGAAACAAACGCAAAATTAGAGAAGCCTTACTTATACAACAACTTAAACCCAAAATAAACCAATATAAAGGAACGCCTTTATACCTATATTAACATAGTAAAATAAATAAAATTATATATTCAAACATCTAACACTGCCCTCTACATTCCGATACTCAGTTACACAACCCCTTCCAAACATGTGGTCAGCTTCCGATCAGTTACCTCTTTCTTTCTTTGTGAACCTGACGATGACCGAAGAAGGTCGAAACGTTGTTCGCTTCTCTACGTAAAATATTTTCCCAACCTAAACGATCCGTTTTTACATATATATTATATTTATTATTATATTACATTTCTCTACAAGTGGGTTTTCTCGACATCACTGAACTTAGATCTTTGTTTCCATTTCACGTTTCTCTATAACCGCTTCATCTATTCCAGCTCGGCGAAACGTCTTCATCAAAATGTTGAACTAAATAAAACTTTATTATTATTTTTACACACACATACATTTATATGACTTTTTTCTCTTCACTTTCCATGCATTTCGTATGTTCTATTCTGACTAAAGTGAGATTTTAAATCACACACCGCACCACAGATGAGTTTCAAACAGCAGGTAACTCACTCACTTTAGACTTTTGATTAAATTTCAAACGTGAAGGTCATTTTCTCCTCTCAATTCTGCTCACATTTAAATCTCTAGTGGCAATAAAATGCACTAAAGAATATGTACGGTGAAATACTTTGTTTTTATCATCACACGTGTAACACATGCCAAACGTGAGGTAATAACCACTTCAGATCATTATAAGGTTTTAATTGTAACTCTCCAATTTTCTATAGATAAGGAGAAGAAAAAATATTCAAAATGAAATCATACTTAAACCATCGGTTCACAATTTATTTTCTTAATCTAAAATATGTATGTATATGGTTATTTTTGTGTGAAATGAACTGTTTAAATAAGTCCATTCACAAGATAATGGTAGCCTCCAAACGTCACGAAATTTAAGACAATACACGTGATGCAGTTAAAATATTTGTTCTGTATCAGGACTCATGACTGAAATACATTTGGGTCGTCCTCAACGGTAAACAATAGTTTACGTCATTAAAATTGTCAGACATTCCACACGTGGAATGATGAGCCACCTCGTATTTATTCGCGTTTTCCTCCACTGTTAGGGAGATCAAACACCTCAATATTCAGACAATGCACTCACTGATTTGGAGAACTGCTAATAAAATGAAAGGCTTATCTTTGTCTCCTGAGGATTTCGCTCAAAGCTACCCGAGGGCTATCTGCACTAGTCGTCTCTCATATAGCAGTGTAAGACAAGAGGAAAGGCAGATAGTCATCAACCCCCACCCTCAACGCTTGGGCTACTCTTTTATTAACGAATAGTAAGATTAATCGTAGGGACGTTATAAAGTCACGATTAAGCCCACTATTCGTTGATAAAACATTAGCCCAAGAGTTGGCGGTGGGTGGTGATGACTAGTTGCCTACCATTATACATGCTTGCAATGGGGATTCGAATCAGCGACCCACATATTATAAGTCCAGTGCCCTAACCCCCTACTGGCCGTGGATTACAACCGAACGTGTAATTCGTTTTCTTGAGAATATCTCGTGTCTGTTTCTTCAGCCATTGGATCCACAGTCGCCTCTTTATCACATGTTGCATCCACATCTTTTACTTAGGTAAAAATAACGTTGATTTGTGTATTATCTCTATTATAAATAAATATAGATAATAGCGTAGTGGTAGGTGAATTACCTACATATTTGCATATGTGAATTAGATAACACTATCTTCTAATTCAAGGTATAAACGAAACATTGTAACTTTAAAACTAAAAGTAATAACAATGTTTCAGCTGTTCTAATTGTTTGTATTAGATTTTGAAACTTACAAAGGTTATGTTGCTTACAAACTAAACTAGATAATAGTAAACACAACAGATATACTATAACTGAATACATACAACACTAAATATAACAGTTATAATATCACTGTTTTTACAACAAAAACACCATAATTTAGAAAATATGATATGAGACACAATTCAAGTTCCATATATGGTTATAGTAACATATCAAACATGAGAACTAAGAATCACCATAATTAATTAGAGACGATACTAAACATAACAAATACAATAACATATAGCTCACAATTAGAGACGATACTAAACATAGCAAATACAATAACACATAGCTCACAATTAGAGACGATACTAAACATAACAAATACAATAACACATAGCTCACAATTAGAGACGATACTAAACATAACAAATACAATAACACATAGCTCACAATTAGAGACGATACTAAACATAACAAATACAATAACACATAGCTCACAATTAGAGACGATACTAAATATAACAAATACAATAACACATAGCTCACAATTAGAGACGATACTAAACATAACAAATACAATAACACATAGCTCACAATTAGAGAAGATACTAAACATAACAAATAAAATAACACATAGCTCACAATTAGAGACGATACTAAAAATAACAAACACAATAACACATAGCTCACAATTGGAGACGAAACTAAACAGAACAAATACATAACACATAGCTCACCTCTAATGTGTTTGTATTTACAACTTAAACCTAACATACTTGCTAGTTTTTTTTTATTTTCTATATTTATATATGACCGTGAATGTATCTCTCTCTGTGGGTCTCCTTCTCTTCAAGACCGTCTGTAAGTGGAGTTACAAACTCGAAACTTGAGGTAAAGATACAGCTTTACTCGAGAAGAAACATGGGTTATGGGGCCGCGGCCTCAAAGTAAGCTAAAATGTCCAGTAAAAAATTAATGATATTTATCTATGAACACCACCATGATCCAGATTCAAACTCTGATCACAGCATTAAGTATCTCTGCATACTTTATACTTGAAGACATCAACTGTTACTTTCTCCAGTTTTTTTTTTTAGTGCCATAAAGTTTCTCGACAATAAGAACTGTTTACCAAGATATAATTAATACAACACTGACATAAACTTTATAGAAGATAACTAGTTATGAAACGAACCCATTGTTTATTTTGTTCAAGTACACAGAATAAATAGCTAATTTACCTGTATTTTTAACGTAAATCGTGGGTCTAATGGTTTATATGAAATCATAATAATGTTTGTTCATTCAAGGTAAGTGAAATTGGAAAAAAAATAAAATCTGAAAATAAATAGTTTTAGTTTTATTTTCTGTCACAGTTTTCAGGATTTCTTCTAATCTTAAAGGGCGTCAAGGAAAATATTTAGTATTTGGAGATGAAACTTGCGTTTTGAGATTACACACCAAATCTCCAGGTAAATTTGTTACAAGGAACATTTTCATCTCCAGTTTATCCTTGAGTAACTGATTTGATATTTGAATTATTATTATCATTATATTATATCCCTTCTTACAGTAAACAGCTGTTTATCATGTACCTGATGTTTTGTTATTATTATTAGGCCCTTTCTAACAGTAAACAGCTGCTTATCATGAAACTGATGTTATATTATTATTAGATCCTTTCTAATATTAAACAACTGTTTATCATGAAACTGATTTAATAGTTCTATTAATAAGAAAGAAGTGGGATAAGAAATTGGACATTTTGACCACACATCACATTTCTGTCAAAACAAAATAAAATAACAGTAGGTCTGAATATGACAGATTGATAAATATCGACAAAGCTGAGTAAAACATGGTTGAATAGCAAGATAAAATACTCAGTAAAATATTGTAGGAGTGAAGTTGTTAAAATACACAGCAAAAAAATGGGTAATTGAAAGAAACAAACAGAAGGAGCGAGGTCATCTAGTAGTCAGTACGTTGCGTTGTGGCTGTAGTTAAAGAAGAAATACTAAAAAACACAAAATTTATACTATGGTTTGTTTTACTTAATCTAAAGTCGGTATGAAGGTGTTAGGTTTTGTGTGGTAAACATTGTTTAAATAAGTTCAGTAACAAGATAATAGTAGCCTCCAAGTATGAGGAAGAACTGAAACAATACACGTGATGTAGATAGAAGTTCTGTTCTGCACCAGGAGTCATGAGTACAATAATGGTACTTGTTCCTTGTTAAGATTTAAACAATAACTAAGTTATGATTGTGTCAGTAAAGGAGGATTTAAACAATACATAAGTCATGACTGTGTTACTAAAGGAGGGTTTAAACAATAACTAATTTATTATAGTGTCAGTAAAGGAGGATTTAAATAATATATAAGTCACAGCAGTGTTACTAAAGGAGGATTTAAACAATAACTAAGTCATGACAGTGTTACTAAAGGAAGATTTAAACAATAAATAAGTCATGACATTTTTACTAAATCAGGATATAAATAATAAATAAATCATGAGTGTGACTATTGAAAGATTTAAACAATCATTAAATCGTTATTTTCAAACATATATTGTTTATATGCAAAGCGTTATTTTTACACATTATACCAAATATTTTCTGGATAATAAAACTAAGACAACGAAGCAAGGTGCACAGTGCTGGATTCCATTGAATAAATTGACTAATTGTTATATCAGTTGAGAGAAACTTTTATATTGTCCTTAATAGCACTATGAGAGAAATCTCTAATCATCGGTTTTAGTGAGATTACTATGTGCTGTGTAACGAACCTTTACTGACGTATTTTGTTTTTCTTTTAGGTGCTTTATTAACATTATGGGTGATGTGGCCGACGTGTAGCAATTAGCAGTAATTAATTTCGTTTATTTACGTGATGATTTATTTAATAGAAAACCGGCTTTTTTCGAGTGAACCTAAACCGTTCTACACAGCCCTACAGTAATTCAGTGGCCAATTATTAAGAATCAAAGGTTAACATATTTGTCAACAGATGACATTGTTAGAAATTTTTCGTAAATCAAATCGTAAGAAACATTGAAAACAAAATCCATAATTACTAAAGATGCCTTATATATAAAAACAACACTATTTGTTCGATAAACCATGACTTTTAGTCTCCAGTGATGCTGTATATGTCTCAGAATTGTTTGGATAAAACTTAATACAATACCATTTCAAAAAATAAATAAACTTATATTATTCCTGTTTCCAAAACTTTCAAGATATTGAAATTGAACGCAGAATTCAAGACAGGAGAACTGAATGAGGTAAAATAGTGAGTTAAAAAGAAAAACTTAAAAAGTAAGTAAGTTATAGTGTGACAGGTAAATGAAACGTTCTTATTTAAATAACAAAGTGTAAAATTTGAAAATAATTAAATTAATTGTGGTATTTCTTAGGAGAAAGAAAATGCAAAGAATTTACGTTGCGATTGGCTTTGCTTGGTGGTTAGAGTATTCGAATCACGGGTTATAATCTTGTTACCGAAGACGTTAAAATGTGAAGTTAAATCCCACTATTCTTTGGTAAAAGAGTAGCTTAAGTGTTGGCGGTGGGTGATGTTGACGATATACCTTCCTTCTAGTATATCATTTTATAATTAGGAACGGTTAACACAGATTTTCTTCCTGTAGGTTTGCGCGAAATTCAGAACAATCAAATAAGTATACCACACGCAAAGTGAGCGAAATACAGTAGAAAAACATGATATAAAAATTAGTTTATCTTTAATAAAAGTCAATGTGGCGTCAAGTCAGTAATTATTAAAATTTTCAGCTATTTGCTGAAATATCTGCATATTTTCTAAGCACACTAAACTGAAACAATAGACCTGTCTTTCTTTTCGTTTGGTTTTTCATTGACAAAAATAAATTTGACTGAGAAATTGAAAACGAAATTACACTTCGATGTGACATCTTTCGTCTAAGTATTTGAAATATATATATATATAAATAACAATTGTTGAATACATTTTTAACAAAATAAATTCATAGTACTTTCTCCACTCCAAGAAGAAACAAAAATACAAGTTCTCACTTCTTAGATGTTTTTAATTTAAAATTAATACATGTGAATTATGTTTGAAAAAAAAAACAAACGATTTCTGTTTTTATTTTTGTCAGCAATCAAACTTATTTCACTGAATCAGATAACTCGCCAAAGTTATCAATCCAACTTACTTCAGTGAATCAGGTATATCGTCAAGTTTTGGAAGCAGTAAAAGTTATTTTATTTTAGAGCACTGTTAACTCAAGTGAGGCTGGTCATCCAAACCCTGAAGCCGATTATAATTACCAGCGCCACCTTTACATTTTTTTAAACTCTATTTTCTGAAAGACGTTTGCTTATTTTCTATTAAGCCCATCGCAAGAATTAAACCCCAAATTTTAACGTAATATCTTTTCAAGCTTACCACTGAGACAATGTGTATTATATTAATGTGTAGAAGTTAGTTCCCAGAAAGAGGGGTAAATATATTCTGAGTTCTCTCTTTACAATGATTTAAGTTTTCTATTTCTGGAATAAAAGGATTAACATTCCTTTTCTGGAATTTTTAACTTATTATTTTTGAAATAATTTTTTCGTTTGCATTTGTTTTAATTTTTCTTTTCTAGAAATCGAGAACTACTGTTTTTCCTTTTACACTTCTTAAATTTCTAATGTTTGGGTCGTTGGTAAAAGAGTAGCCCAAGAGTTGGCGGTGGGTGGTTATGACTAGCTGCCTTCCCTCTAGTCTTACACTGTTAAATTAGGGACGGCTAGCACAGATAGCCCTCGACTTGCTTTGTGCGAAATTCCAAAACAAACAAACAAACATAATGTTTGGGAAAGAAATTTATCCCAGTTCTTTGTTACTTACCAGCAACGTAGGGAACAGAAATTAGTTTCTAAAAACGTCAGTTTATGAAAAGAAACATATTATTTATGTTTGTATGTGCGCTGTGACATAGGAACGGAATTTATTACCAGGCACTAGGTACGATGCTCACCTCTAATACAGCATTAAGTTTACAGATTTACAACGCTAAAACCAGGCGTTCGATTCCCCTCGGTGAGTATAGCAGATAACATTATGTGGTTTTGCTTTTTAAAAAACACATACACCTCTAGCCACGATTAAGTTTATACATGGATGAAAGCGAGTTACAAACTATTTTAGAACTATGTCACGAGTTTAATAAAAACTGGTGATTATAAATGAGTTAGTCATAGGATTAATTCAGTAATCCACAGACGTATTCCATAGAGTTAGTCATAGGATTAATTCAGTAATCCACAGTCGTATTCCATAGAGTTAGTCATAGGATTAATTCAGTAATCCACAGTCGTATTCCATACAGCAGTCAATATTTTTACTTAATTGAAAATTTTTCTGATATGAATATTTCCTGACGAACATTTGATAAATATTGCTGCACACATAGTATTTACTGTACACATGATGTTTTAACAAAACATGGTTATAAAAATATGTAACAGCTACATTTATTAGGTTAATTCCAAAACTACTTTTATTTTATATTTCATATAATCTGATAAAGGTACAGTAAATGTACAGTGTTCAGTATTTCTGTTAAGTTACACAACAGTGTCAAACGTTTTTGTTTTTGACAGTTGCTGCTGATAGCGCTCTCTAGCGAGATATTATGTCTAGAACAATCTAGGAATGTTCCTATGATATTGGACATATAGTGCTAGCTTCTAAAATTAGTTTTGACTCTGATGGTGTTTTAAAACGACTTTAAGAAGAAGTACCATTATTGTGTTGTTGTTTTTTTGTTGTTGTGTTTCATGGAAGAGGTCAAATTATGGACAGTTGTTGTGAATTGTGTTCAATAAGAAGTAACACTATTTCAGGCAGCTATTTGGTTTTATAAGTCATATATATATATTAAATACGAAAATTAATAAATCATTATTTAAAAATGAGGATAAACCATATTTATAATAACTATAATTGACAACCTTAGTCACATAATGTGCAAACAGGATTTTCGTGAAAACTATTAATGAAAGGTTACTTTCACTTATTATTAACTACGAAAACATCTTGTGGTTTTTCTTTCTGGATTTGTCGTTTAGAAATAACATATCCAATCAGCAGGTAGATGGTCTCTATAGCCTCGAACCAGGCCACTAAGGAGATCCCTAGCCATAGTTCCAGTTGTCCACCAAGGTTACTAAAGATTTTATTACTCTGAAACAAAATGTCTGCTTTATTGACATTTGTAACATGTTACATACGATATTGACATTGTAATTCATCATATGTCATATTTTAATGACATTTGTAAATGATCAGATGTTACGTACATTATTAACATTTGTAATTAATCAATATATCACGTACAATATTGACATTTGTAATTCATCATGTGTAACGTAAGACCAAGTCGTATAAATATAATTTCATGTTTCGCTTCTTATTAAACACCCGAAACTAATGAGTTACAGAAACATTCTGGTTGTTTTCATTAGAAAAAAATATTTAAAAAATTAGAACAAATAGTTCTTACCTGATACTTAGGCTGCTGCCTATAGATTATGTGATCTAACGTTTTGTAGAACACACGAAGTTTGGCGAAGTTCTCAATAAAAACGATTAACGTTTATTTCAGTACAATAACCAAATATTAGCGTTAAAAATTTTAGTTACCAAAACGTAAATGTTTATATACATATGTAATTGCTCACGGGCCTTGTAGTTCGTTGCATCTTTTTAATATAATTTCTCAAACAAGTTTTAGTTGAGACACTAATTTAACGTGACAACCTGTTAAACTTAGAGTTCGAAGATAACAAAACGTAAGGAGAAAAAGCTAAAATGGGCATTTCAAATATTTCACATTAACCTGTTCAGTGCCGTAGACGAGATAACTCGTCCAAGCCGATCGGTAACATAGTGCCATGGACAAGTTAATTCTTTCTCAATAACGCCCAACTTCACCGCTAGATGTCAGCACCATACATGCATTTGACCTACTTACAAATTGTTTCACTTTCGATCCACAATGGGGTCACAAAAAAGTTACAATATGAAGAAGCATTAGAGTTGTATTGTAGCAGCTGAAATACTTGGCAGTCAACAGGTTAATGTATATGAAAATTAATTATCTTCCTAAATAATTTACTTATATTTTTGCAGCCATAGTCTTTCATAGTTTTTATCCAAATCGTCACAACCTTTATATATTATTCGAAATAGAAATATAATATGCATTCTTACTATATGTTAAACAGATATATGTACAGCCATTTTCTTTGCAGAAAGCTCTCTTGTGTTTTTTTTTTTTCATTGAATAACACATCGAGCTGTTTCCGTAGTTAAAGTAGGAACTTTCAACTAGTTGATTTTCCACAAACACTCGAGTTTTACTGTCGAGAAACATCAACAGGTTCATGCTTATCATAAAATTACCCAATAGTCTGAAATTTAGTGAAATTACAGATTGGACAAGAAGCGCACGTTATCAGATGAACTCACCAAAACAGAAATATTGAGTTATGACAGAAGGATTACATAGATGGCAGCACGTACCATGATGCAACCATTATGATAAATTTTAAATAAAGAAGCATAGTGTACACGTAGCGTTTTTAATATCTAAAATATTAAATGTAATTAAATATATCCAAGTCTGTTCATATTATAAAACTCACAAACGTTTGAATCACGTTTCAATTAACTTACTTTGAAGAGGTCCAACTTTGACGCAAACCCTGTAAAATAAATGCACGTTTGTAATATTTTCAGTAAATAATATCATGGTAATGACTCTAATAACAATGGATAAATATGAGTGGCATTGTTTTTCTCACTTACGTTAATTGCTACTTACAATAGATTAATCACCTAAGCTTTTATTAAAACTGTCTCTAAATATATTCGAAATGCTTAAATAATGTGTATTTTTATTAAATACACAGGCTTGTGATGGTTTTATTCTCTTGACAGGTTTACACGTATTATAATATTTCCTTACGCTGAATCCGAAAGCCATATCCATTTTTCTCCGTCACTTATATATTTTCACAATCATAACATGTATCGTTCCGTAAATGAGTCATTTTCACTGAAATTGCGTCATATTTTGTTATGCTTAAAATATTGACAACCACTGGCTACATACACATTTCTTTGGCGAGGTGGTTAAGACACTCGACTCGTAACCCGAGGGTTGCAGGCTCGAATCCCGGTCGCACCAAACATACTCGCCCTCTCAGCCGTGGGGGCGTTATAATGTGACGGTCAATCCCACTATTCGTTGGTAAAAGAGTAGTCTAGGAATTGGCGGAGAATGGTGATGACTAGCTGCCTTCTCTCTAGTTTTACACTGATAAATTAGGGACGACTAGCTCAGATAGCCCTCGTGTAGCTTTGCATGATATTTAAAATAAACCAAACAGGTTTCTTTAGATAAATCGCCAAGTGAAAGTCTCATCGGTCGTTTTACATCCCAATAGAAACACACCCTTAGTATATAAACGGTTAACAGGTCGCAGAATGTGTTTAGACATACACTTTGACATTAATTTTTCTTTAGTGCCATCAGTGAAAAATAAAGGGAAAGGTTTGATGAAAGCATCAGGGAGATGGAGAAGAGGTAACCGGAAAGATGGAATATCAGCATGATGGTCAATTACTATTAGTCACTTGAACGAGACGTTTAGGACACAATATATAAAACAAAGACCACAACGCGTACTTCTAGACTAGAAGATGTGGATTTCGTACACAATTCAGAATAAATGAAGAAACATATTTGTTTGACATCAATGTTTTTTCCCTTTTCTTTAGTTTGTTTGTATTTTTGTTAATAAACAAAATAATAACAAATGTTCATTGTGATAAACGAAATAATAATTTCATCCAAGTAAGTTTTATTTCTTCTCTATTTGTAGAAAAAATCCTTACATAATAGAAAAAAACAAGGATATTATTTTAAAAAGTCTACGTAGCTGAATAAAGGAAAAACCATTATTAAAACAGAAACAACTTTTATGAAGTTTAAATTCGCAGGCCTGTGGTATTGGTCGAACAAAAGCACGTGAACGAGATTCTCTGTTAAAATGTCTGTCGTGGCTCAATGGTCACCATACCATGATGTAAGGACCTGGGGTTTGAAACATGGTATGATCACACAATTTTAAATATGAATGCGTTATAAAAGTGTAGGCAGCTAGTCTTGTTACTCAGTTAAAAGAACTGGATAAAACTTGTGGCGGCGTATGTTGCTTGTTTATTGCTAGCTTTCCTCTCTACCCAGGCACCAGAGGGTTTTCTACCTTGGTCATTTAACCCATGTCCTTACAAAGTGTCTTTCAAGTTGCAGATTAAAATTTTAGTTCATCGTCAGAACATCCTTTCAAAGTTCACAAGGGTTATATGCGTGGCCATCAGTAACTTTAAACCATGAAATATTCTTGTCTGACCGAACGATTGTATTTGACCACCATTCCTCTACTGGTTACAGTATAGCGGGACAACGGGACAAAAATCACGAATGGTCGTCCCGTATTAATAAGTATAAAAACTGAGCTTACTTAACGATCCACAGCGTATCTCTCAAACGTTCTTAAAACACACACAAACTGTGATTATGCATACCATCTACAATGATTTTCACTTACTGTATAGATCTAGGTAAACGTATTATTGTTATCGTATTAAAACGTATGTTTAAGAAACTAATTTATATTGGTCAGTTTTTTTTAAACTTTACCGAAAACATCCCAGTGTCTTTTGAAATTCCAGGAAGGTCAAACGTCCGAAGTAAAAATTACATTTGTGATTAACACAGACAAAGACAGATACCAAAACATGTGGATTCACTTACACGTCCTGAACCTGAGTTTCTCTGGACTGTTTCCTGTGAAGGTTTTGGAAACTCTGACTCGTCCTGCTTGTTCAACAACATTGGTGACGACAAGATCATATCAAACGTTGACTTTCTGAAAAGAATATATATAGTGATTAATGTACATGTTCCATATAATAATGTTAAAATCCTGGATTCGATCCCCACAGTAAGTAGCCCATTTTGCACCTTTGCGCTTAAACAAAGAAATATTTTTTACCAACAGCCGATCTAGTTCACTACCAACAAACAATACAATTAATAAATTGCAGTTCCTTCAACAATCCATATGCTACATTATATATGTAAAAACGGCTGGTTTGGGTTAAGAAAATTTTTATGTAGAGGAGCGAACAACGTCATCACTGATTATATACCACATTAAACTAACACAGGTTTATTGGCTACATTCACTGTATTACTGGTTTCTAATACAGGTTTGTCAGTTACGTTCAATGTACTGTTGGTTACTAATACAGTTTTGTTGGCTCCGTTCACTAAGCTACGGGTTTATGGATGGTAAACATCTAATGCCCTATAATGGAAACTGACTCTGTGATTCTTTGAGTCAACTTATATAAAGATTAATTACCATAAGAACAGGAACAGACGAAAGACAGATAAATCTATTTTCATTTATTTTTTTACCTCTCGGTTTTGTGTGAGTGAATGTAGAACATAGATATTAACTAATATTAACTGATATCACGCAGCAAAGTTTGTTTGTTTGTTTGTTGAATTTCGCACAAAGCTACTCGAGGGCTATCTGTGCTAGCAGTCCCTAATTTAGCAGTGTAAGACTAGGAGGAAGGCAGTTAGTCATCGCCACCTACCGCCAACTTTTGGGTTACTCTTTTACCGGCGAATAGTGGGATTGACTGTAAATTATAACGCCTCCATGGTTAAAAGATCGAGCATGTTTGGTGTGACGTGAATTCAAACTCGCATCCTTCGGTCTATGAATCAAGTGCCTTAGTCACCTAGTCATGCCTATCGTCTTTAGAGTTCAATAATTTGGGTGTGTGTTTTTTTTCACTTCTCGTTATTTTAATTACACAAAGCCAGTGTTTCAGTATGTGCCACACATACCTCACCCAGATCACACACAACAAAACTTAATTTATCAATACCACACAAAGCAATATCTCGTCTAAATTGTTGCACATACATGTAACAATATTTAACTAACATCACACAGGACAATACTTCATAAAGCTCATATGTAACAATAACTCTTCAATATCACACATGACAATACTTCTTAAAGCTCATACGTAACAATAACTCAACAACATCACACGACAATACTTCTTAAACCTCATACGTGACAATAACTCGTCAATATCACACCACAATACTTCTTAACACTTCTCAATAACTCGTCCAGATGTAAATGTATTACGTTCCCAAGAGTCGTAAACCCTTGGAGTAATATTGTGCTATAAGTCATAATATGGCCCGTTTTCACATTAATCGTTCTCTACTTCCATCAAACACATTTAATATATCAAGTAACACGTTTTAGTTTCTGTAAAACAATAATAATATTTTAATAAAAAAATCTGTGAAACCATTTTTTTACTTTACCTGCAAGAAAGTGGACAGACATTTTAGTGTCCTGTTCTTCACACCCCCCAAAACGTCGTCCAAACAGCAAACTACAGTAAAAAACAAACAAAAAAGCCATCACGTAGTGGTACAAACCTTACAATCAGAATAACAATAGCGTGAATTAGTCTACTAATAGAGGACGCCTTAATGTTTGTACTGTTCACTCAGACTAAGCTATTTCAACCTTGTTTTTTGTAGTTAACTTTAATGTTATAATCCCAACTTCATGTGTTAGCAACAGCCTTCTAGTGGCACAGCGGCATGTCTGCGAAGTCACAGTGCTAAAAAACGGGTTTTGATGCCCGTGGTGGGCAGAGCACAGATACCCCATTATGTAGCTTTGTGCTTAATTTTAAACAAACAAACAATTAAAAAAAATATCTTAATCGTATAGCTAATTAAGTTTTCCTTATTAACTTATTTTTCAACATTCCATTTAGTTAAGTTTTAGTTTACGTTATTCAGAAATATCTATACTCATTAATTATTCAACTGAAACACAGGTTTTACATTAGAATTATTACATTAGCTCGTGTGATAAACCTCAAACTCTTATTACATTTTTACACCATTTCTAACTTCTCAACTTGTTCTAAGATTAATAATAGTTTATACTATTTCTTTTATTTATTCTAATGTGGTATACATCTATTTTACTTTCCAGCAAAGGAAAGAAAGAGACATGTCACAATCAGGTAAGTCTGTACCTTTTTCCCAGCAAAAAGTTAATTCATGTGCATTTGCACGTTATATTATAAATGTTCTTGCAGAGCTACACAAGAGGTGTCTGAACTGGCAACCCTTAATTTTGAACTGATAGATTAAAGGTGAAAATGACTAGTCAACAGCGCCCGTTCGTAAACTTCGGATTCAATTACTGTTTGACTGAAACTATTATAATGCATCTAAAGCCCAAATTGTGAAATGTGTTATTTTTTGTAGTAGAAAAGGAAAGTAAAACATGAATTAGCATGGTATAATATCAAAATTAATTATTACATGATATTTTATTCTATCATATAAATAAAACACAGATTTAGTGTTCAGTTGGGTTCAATAAACGTCATCTAAATAGGTTAATAAAACACACATGTGGTGTTCAGTCAGGTTCAATAAAATGTCATCAAACTAGGTTAATAGAACACAGATGTAGTATTCAGTCGAATTTAATAAAACATCATCTAACTAGTTAATAAAACACACATGTGGTGTTCAGTCAGGATCAATAAAACATCATCAAACTAGGTTAATAAAACACACATGTGGTGTTCAGTCAGGATCAATAAAACATCATCAAACTAGGTTAATAAAACACACATGTGGTGTTCAGTCAGGATCAATAAAACATCATCAAACTAGGTTATTAAAACACACATGTGGTGTTCAGTCAGGATCAATAAAACATCATCCAACTAGGTTAATAAAACACACATGTGGTGTTCAGTCAGGATCAATAAAACATCATTATTGATTATAGAATAAAAATGATAAATTATGCTGTGATATTTGAAGTCGATGTACTCAAACTGTAAAATGAACATGCAAGCACAACAACGAATTCTTCGACTTATTGATATTGCTTTTTGATGTATGTCATTAGGGTAATAGGTTCAAAGCAAAACAAAATAAAATAGTGAAGTAGCAGTAATTCACGACATACCTTCAAGAGTTCCGAAGCTGTATATCGTTTCCGTACGTCGACTTGTAACCACTTCTCCAAGAAATCTTGGAATACGAGAGAAATGTTATCTTTTTCTTTAATATCAGGTTTCCCATTTTTCGCTATGAGATCAGATAGCTGAAAAAGAAATGGGACATCATGACTTTATGTATATCTATATGTGTGATTAATGGGCAAGCCTTGTTCTGTCTTTCCTTATTAGAGTTGCTGGAAGACATTTCAACCAAATTATACAATCATTTGTGTATTTAAGTAAACGAAATCTCACTATTAAGAAGTTTGGTATTGCGAAACAATGATAATTTTTATGAGTAATATTATTACAGAAACATTTCTCTTTAACTAACGCAAGCATTAATTTACCCAAATTCTTAAAAGATCTTGAAATTTATATGAAATACTTTAAATTTATCCAGAAGGAAACTCTTATAGATTTATTCAATCATAATTTTCTACTCTCATCTCATCAAAGTATTTACATACAAAAAGGAAAGTACATTCAAATAAGGAGAAAGTTGAAATTCAATCTAATTTTTCTCCATGGCTGTACGGTCTGGTTGGCAACACTTACCATGAGGGGATCTTCATTACAATAAGGAGGCTCTCCCTGTATCATCTCAATAGCTGTGATGCCAAAAGACCATATATTGACTTCACATCCGTATTTTTTCTTTTTAACGATTTCGGGTGCCATCCAGTACGGAGTGCCGGCCGTTGATGTTCTTTTACTTTCTTGTGATGTTATAACGGCACATAATTCAAAGTCAGCTACATGATGAAAAGAACCAAGAATAAAATTTTCATTTGAGTGAAAATGAAAACAAAAATGATTTAGAAAGAATTTCAAGTTAGCCTGACAAAATGAATTTAAAGTATATTAATAATTCTTACAGTTTTGTAGTCAGTATGTTAGGATCAACTTAGATAGTAAAATTTTTAAATTGTTAAAACTACTTTTTTCAGCCAGTTGTATGATATCGTTTTTTGAGAGCACGACAACATAAAGATAACATTATTCGTGCCTATTCTCCTCCTGTCAAATTACCGATGTAACAAAACTATCTTTTCAATAATCAGACACATAATTTATAATGAAATAAAATTCTACTATCATTTGTTAAAGATAAATTGACAACAGAAATATTCAAACAGTTAACTGTAATTTTGATTTGTGATGCTTCTATTGCAAATTTTGATAGAAAAATAGAAATAATTAATCATCCAAATAAATCTTGTCAACGTACAAAATATTGCTACAAATCTGTTCTTTTTATTCGTGTTTCGCACTTATTTTCAGAACAAAAATTCTTAATCAAATGTGTTTCGAAGACGCTTGTATTAAAAAAAATGTAACGTCCAATAAATTATTTTATAATTTCCAAATATCTTAGGTCAATAGTCATAAAAACAATATAAAAGTAAAATTATTTGCTTCTTTGAATTCTATTTATTTAAACACCTCCAAGTAATATATGGCAATTTATTTCAGTAAAGGAGGCTAGAAAATTACTTGGCACATGACTGTGTCATTGCAAGTAAGCATACGTAAAACCAGGCTTACATGTCAAATTATATACACATTTATTAAAAGAGTAATACATAGGTATGCTATGTAGTTGATATTGTACTGAATGTATTGTACATTAATATTGTACTGAACATGAGAACTGGAAACACTAATTCTTATACGTGAATATTTTTTATTTCTGAGTAAACATGATTTCCATGTAACGTATCAACATCTTCATAATATATGTATTTCTGTTCACGTAGGAATGAAAGTAATGACTTTAATAACAAAAATCATTGCACAAGCACTGAATGCTGGCACAATATTGAAAACCAACTGATTTCAAAATTCTAATAAAAACAAGCTAAGTGCAGATGGTGTGTTTTTATTTTACATTATTCTCAGTTTGTCCATTGTGATTCAATACCAGTGGCGTGTCGAAAACATCATTTCAATTCTATCTTTTGTCTCCTACATGTCAGAGCCAAAAAAGATTTTATTCAATAAGATAGCTTATCAGTTTGGCTGGATGGTGAGAGACAAAAGTTTCTATGAAAATATCTATACAAATGGTATAAAACTTATTAAATATTGCAATTTAAATGCTGTAAATTACTAAAATATTGTACAAGCTCAAAATTATTGTAAAACAAGATAGCTGCAGGTGTATTTCCTTTTACATATTCAACTAATTTCTACATTTTGGCTACAAATTAGATGTATATAAAAGATAATCCTGAAGGGTTTTAGACACACCTGATTTTCAGTAACATTGGACAAATTATTAGGAATCTGGAAAAAGAAAACACCTGCAGTCAACTTGTTTTTTCTAATAACCAAACCTGATATTATATGTCTTAAAGTTTACCAAGTTTTATGCTCCAGTCCATACCAACTAATATATTTTGACTTTTGATGTCCCTGTGTATTACACTGTTAACGTGAAGATATTCTATTCCCTGAAGAACCTACATGAGATGTAAATTTATTTCAAGGATAAATACTTTTAAATATCACTATAATTTTAATTCAGTGTGTTTGTTGTTTTCAATACTTTAATTATATATAATTTATAAATAGCAGAAGTACCAAGCTTAGATTGGGTTGATATATCAGTTGTTTTACCATCTGCTGCCAAGATGAAAAAGTTATTACTACCACTGGAACACCTAACATTAAACTGGCTACGAGAAAAGCGTGGGCTTTTTAGGTTGAGACTAACCACCTTCAGTAATTGCCCCTGTGCAATTTTAAACTAAAATCATTTCCGAGTTAAGGTGTTTTCTGTTATATCACCGACAATAAAAACCTTCTTTAATCAGTGAAGATTCTAAATTGAAAAATATCAACAAATAGTTTCCAGTTTTGTTATGTAGATGTTTCATTTCATGTATTTTCAGTACACAGAATGACAGCGATATTAAAACATACTGCTGTAACTAAGTGACATGACAAGGAAGCCATTGTTAAAAAGGACTGTTAGTAAATCCCATTGGCTTTACTATACATTCAGTGTCGTTTTATAAATGAAAGTATTCAGCTCTACTCAGGTTATCACATTGTTATATTCCAAGTGACAGACGTTAACTAACCATGTATCACGGCACATGGTCACTCCTCGTTAGAAACGCATTGGCCATACATGACTGTCATTGCTGGTGGCATGGAATGGAAACAAACTCATAATAAAATGGCATGGTCCTCAAAAAGGGCTCAATCCATCCATCTCTACTGTACTGTACTGTTATGGTGAAAATTTAGAAACCATTTTAGCATAAAAGTATAATTCTTGCCTTGACTTCTCTATATATTAAAATTTGTTATACAGGGAACAACTTCTTTTCGATGCAGATATCTTGATAGTTTCCTTCTTTAAAAAAGATCCATATATACACCTGCTCACATGTGTTTGTCTCTCTGTGATTTATTTTGTAATGCAACAAACCGCTCGTGTTATTTGTGGTTTTTGTTACTTTGCCTCCTAAGATAGATGCACAGGTACGTGGAAAAGTAACACTCAGGAGCATCTTGGTACATGTGCAAAATATTTGGTTTTTGGGTTCTTTCTTCTTCAAGCTATGACTTTAACATACACGCATAGACACATGCTTTTATTATTATTATATATAAGCAATGTTATTAATGTAATAATGCTTGCATAACAGACATGGGAAACTAACTGCAATAATTATTGAACGGACTTTTAAATAAATTGTAATCATTAGACATCTGTTGGCAAACAAAATTACAAAAAATCTCTATTCATAACAGTCAATATAACATACTTCTTTACAAATTGCTGATATATCATGTTCAGATAAACGGGTTTGGGTCAGGACATTATCCAAAGAGCCGATTGCCAAATATTCCATGATTACCTAAATAAACACAATTTAAAATTTCACTTACATTTTATTCTTTAGTAAAATCTCTCATAAACAATGAGACATAATATTTGTTCCTAACTTAAGTTTCTGTCAGTAATCATATATGTAAAACAAATACCAATACCAAGATAATTTTTCACGAGGTAAAAATTAAAGTAACTCTTGAAGAGTTAGATTTTTCATCTAGAATATTGTCTTCCAATCATGTATTATTTAAAAACAAGATTTCTAAAAAGCAAACCTGTAAGAATAATGTGGGTAACTATTCACAAACCAATACTGTTGCTCGAAATTGACTTACTATGTTTAATAAAGATTAGTACCTAAACGTGCACTCTATGGAATGTAAAATTGAAAATACAAGAGAATTCACTAATATGTAACACTAAGAATACTTGCCCAGAGTTCATCTCCTATGAGGTAGCTGTCTAGGTAGCTGATTACGTTAGGATGTTTTATTTCACGTAGGGCTAACAGTTCTGTAATTACATCTTCTTTGTATGATTGCTGCGATAAATATATCTTCTTAACAGCAACTGTCCACCCTGTTTCTCTATCTTTCGCTTTATATACAGCTGCTGAAGCAATGAAATAATAAATGAAGTATCAATAGAATATGTAATATACTGGTATGTAAAAACATAACTAAATTCTAGTGATAAAATTATTGTGCTTTGAGAAAAACAAACACAATGGATTAACATATGTTTCTAATCTTTGTAAAATTGTAAAAATGAATGCTTATTTCATTATACATAAATTAGAATATCATGCATAGTTAAATGTTTCTTACTACATGAAGAATACTATAAAGTATGGATAAAACATAAATAGTAATTTATACTGACACAAGTAAGCACCACTCTATCAAGTAACATTGATAACTTTTGAAAATGTGTACTGCTGTTACAATCGAGATGTACTCGTAGTGTGACGAGTTTTGAAACATTTCAACTACGCCCACATGCACGAATGGTCCGGCATGGCCAAGCGCGTAAAGCGTGCGACTCGTAATCTGAGGGTCGCAGGTTCGCATCCCGGTCGCGCCAAATACCTTCCAACCGTGGGGGCGTTATAATGTGACGGTCAATACCACTATTCGTTGGTAAAAGAGTTGGCGGTGGGTGTTGATGACTAGCTGCCCACCCTCTAGTCTTACACTGCTAAATTAGGGATGGCTAGCACAGATAGCCCTCGAGTAGCTTTGTGCGAAATTCAGAAACAAAAATGAATGAATTAATCCATTGAAGAAAACTTATTATTTTAAAAAAATATAATATTAACGACACTACTGATTATTTTGCTTTATAAATCTTCTAAATTTCTGTTTGTATGTTTCCTTTTGAATTTCACGCAAAGCTACACGAGGGTTATCTGCGCCTGCCGTCCATAATTTAATTGTGTAAAACTAGAGGGAAGGCAGCTAGTCATTATAGGTCATCGCCAAGTCTTAGGTTACTCTTTTACGATTGAATACTTCAATTGATTAACACATCATTACATCCCTACAGTTGAAAGGGCGAACAAAAAATAACTATAACCCATTTTAAACATAAAAGTCATGGAGTTTACGATTTCATCTTGAAAATCAGATGATAAATGATGCTGTAAGAGCGAGACATATTCCTAGGAGGAGGCTTCGTGAACGATGGAAATTTGTTGTTCTGCTCAATGTATCCGCAATTATCGTTCACCTTTCTGTTCATAGGTTGGAATATGGAAGTAATACCACGAAGTCTTGACTAAAGGAGAGTGACCTATGACGTACATATTCCAATAATGCCAGTTACTAATTGTGAGATGTACAGTACCGAATATGTTCGGTAATCATATGGCTTAATACTCTGAATCAATAAATAAAAAGTTACGACAATTAAAGTATATTACCTTTGATAATAATAGTGCACAATAAAAGATTTATTGTAGTCAAAACACTGTAATAATTTCAATGTCATGGACTATAAATTTTGGCAACTACTTGTAGAGTAATTTTGGCACCCCAAATCTGATGCCACTCTTTCTCTCTCTCTCTTTACCATGGCTTCACAAGTGTTCCTCTAACAGCATGAACAGTACTTTGAAAAAGTAAAAGCTACAAACAAGATGATTTCAAGTATTGAATAGTTCAGTATATTATCCATTTGTTTTAAATTGTTTTTACACATATAAATCTGTCAAAAATTAGTTTTTCTACAATTTTCTACAAAACATATTACTTATTCACATCTATATAGTTTTAGATAAATTTTATTGTTTTTATCATCATCAGTCATACATGGTAAAAATGGTGCTGTGAATAAGCTTACGTATGAAGTAAGAAATGTTAGTTATGTGTATCACAACCTAATTTAATTTGTTTCACGTTAATAGAAGCCGTGACATGTTTCTTCGTTATATACATATTTATCACAACTCACATGACGATATGTGCTATTAATCAAATGTGTTTGTATGGAAGTATCTCGCCCTCCTTTTGCTTGTTCTTGAAGTAAGGAGATGATGAATACAAGAACAATGTAACCTAATACCCTTTATTCAGAAGTCAATACCCTTGATATATGGGTAGATATCATATTAATACAATAATGTATCCTATCGATTAGTCTTTATAACACCCATTACTACTTTACGCTAGAGAGACTGTTACTACAGATGGACAGTTTACAGGAGGATTCTGGCATTTAAGTTCTGTATGTGGTTACTTTTAATGTACGCGGATGTTGTTACTATGGTTTCTGTAGGCATCACTAGGTGAATTATGTATATTACAAAAAAGCCCATAGGATTGAGTATAGATTTCAATTTATTGTGCACGTTTTATATTTACGGATTTCTTTCTTTAGATAGTCTTACTTGGTATATTGTGCGTGTCATAAAATGGTGGATACTCTTATTAAGATTCTATGTATACACTGTGTTACTAAGGGTAATTTGATTTCAAATGTTTATATTTAAGTATGACATTCTTCATTTACAAAAGCTGAGAGTCTTCTATTGAATGTACATCTATTATAGGCTTAGTATAATAAAAGTGTACCTGACGAAACAGTATAGGTTTAACTTAAATGTGTTTTACAAAGGTCTTATTAGGCGTATTCTGTGTGTCTTACAGTGGTGTTTCTATACTTCTGTGGAGTTACTACAGATTTAAATTTACGTTTGTATTTTTCAGCTACATGTGCTTCTATGAGAGAATAATGTTACTAACATACTACTGAAACGTTTCTGTCATAACTGTTTTTTCATAAATACTGGTATAGAAAACTGATTGTATTTTTATGATCTAAGGTACTGATTATAGTGTTTCCTTCTATAATCTGTACTTCTGTGTTACTGGACTCACTATAAACTGATCTACCTGATTCAGTATTTTTTGCCTGTACTTCTGTGATCCTGGAGTCTTTAGAAACTGATCTACCTGATTCTGTGTTTTTGTCCAGTACTTCTGTGTCACTGGAATCATTTGAAACTGATCTATCTGATCCTGCATATTTTTAATCTGTACTTCTGTGTTACTGGAGTCACTAAAACTGGTCTGTCTGATTCTGTGTCTTTGTCCTGTACCTCTGTGTCCCTGAAGTAATTACAAACTGATGTACCTGATTCTGTATTTTTTGCCTCTACTTCTGTGTTACTGGAGTCACTACAAACTGATCTATCTGACCTGCATATCTTTAATCTGTACTGCTGTGTTACTGGAGTCACTACAACTGATCTGCCTGATTTTGTGTTTTTATCCTATACTTCTGTGTTACTGGAGCCATTGGTAACTGATCTATCTGATCCTGCATATTTTTAATCTGTACTTCTGTGTTGCTGGAGTCATTACAAATTGATTTACCTGATTCTGTGTTTTTTATCCAACAATTAGACAAAAAAAATTGTTAAATAACAAAAACTAAAACAAACAAGAATAACTCTTTGAAAATTTTATGAAAATCGTTTTCCCTCTAATTAAGAAACGCTATCATTCAAATTTAACTACTAGGAGTGCCTAAAAGATTAGATTAAATACAGAAATGCTAATTTCTGCAACCCAATTGGTCATTTTCTTACAGTTGGTACGCAATCTACAAGAAGTCTTGAGAACAGGAGCCGACTAAGTAATGATTGAAGTAAACAACAGTCATTTCTGTCACGTATAAAGTAATTAAATTCCCTGTTAACTTGAAGTTCTTGGAAGAACTAGTATTAGAATGTCAGGGGTCTGAAGAAGCCAAGCCAGGAGCAGAGATGACCCAAAACCAGTTACGGACATTGGACTTTGGTGACGATCCAACACTACTAAACCATATTGGACATTTACTACCAGGTGACGATCCAACACTACAAAAGTATGTTGATATTTATTACCACTACAAAACCGTGATGGTAATCTGTTACTAGGTAATAATTCAACAGTATAAAACCATATTGGTCATCTCTTAGCAGGAAAATTACTATCATTAAGAGCTAAAATAGCATGTAATGGCACTCTGACTTACTTCAATCAGCAGTGTGTATCACGTATCCGTTTTGGGAAAAAAGTTCAAACTAACATTTGATGTATTATTCCGTTTTGGGAAAAAAGTTCAAACTAACATTTGATGTACCAGTGTTAAAAATTGGTGTGGCCCAATCAGACAAAATCTGTGAAGAAGGAAAACAAGTTATGGTTGAAACGGTACTGGTAAAACATATTGAGTGAATTTTTATCAAACCCGCCTCTCGGAGACAATGAAGCTACCATTTCCACAAAGAAATATTTACTCTTCAAGTAGATGGTAAAAATGAACAAACCGGACTAACATCAAATAAAAACAGGACGAGCTGTGAAAGTGGTCAAGAATTACAAACGTCCAAATCAAAGACCTAACAATCCAGTTTAAAGATCTAACGTTTGTTCAACGACTAATCAAACGATAACTAGTGAGTCTATTCGTTGGTTATTTTTAAACAGAAAACTGGTTTGGAAAATGATCTGCGACTTTCACCCAACTTTGGATTTTTGATTAGATTAGTAAAGAAAGTATTACAAGTCTTCTTGTTTATTTGTTTGATTTCATCTTGCTAAGCCTAAGTTTTGTTATTCGTTATTGCATCTAACACTAAGGAAATATAACTGTAGCTACAATCCTCATCCATCCAAGTACACTTTTTAATGAAATCCTGTGCCTGATGTCCAATCTTCTGACGTATAGTTGTATTTACTTTGTGCAAGATGTTGAAGAATATTTCAATGTCACTGTATGACTGACTTTTATCTTGGTCGTTTCTTTTACAGGAAGAAATAGCTGAACGAGGATGAAAAGAGAAGAGATGAAGTTACAAATTAAGTATGCTACAAAGGAGGTAAAAAGTCACATTCTTAACTTTTCAGTAAAATTCTATTCACTCGTACTAGATTTATATTGGTAATTAAATATGTTATTTTATAACTATTCTGGATATCTGAATCTGTTAATTCCATGACATCCAACGCGATATGAAGAAGCAGTGAAACTGGATGTATCAGAACGAGGTTCTAACATTGTTTATAGTTTTTTAGTACTGTGACGTCACTGTAAACTGATCGCTTTAGGGAATAATATGTACAGTTCTTTCTGTTTAAAATTAGTCATACTCTCAGATCATAAGAACGTGTTCAGATCAGGGATATAGAATTTCCAAGATATGAATATCACTTCTACCTGATACTATTGGAGAACAAAAAAATGGATGAACGTGGGATACCGGCCATCCAGAAAAAAACCTAAAATACTCTAACTGTGATAAACAAACTGTACCGTCTTGTAACAGGTGAGAAAACACAGACATTAGGACGAGTAGCAAAAGCCCTCTATGAGATCTAAGTAACACAAATTGTTTGTAAATAACGCCCTCAAGCGGCTGTAAAATGAATCTAGTACTCATGCTATTCTTTACAAATATATATTATAGACTGTTACAAAAAGTCATTGCAAAACTTCTCTCACCGTACTCTCAATAGTACACAAAACGTATGAAGGACCAATATTGTGCTTTCGGCATGACAGCTTTAAAACAGAGCCATGCTGCAGGAATGTTGGCCAAATGCATGGTTAACAGATAGAACATGACCGGTTGTTGTGATATCGACACCAAAATTAGTTATAATATAACATACTCACCCTCTCCATATGTAATGGGTGCTTTATTAATCCGGTATTACTACAATGTAATACAATAAACAGAATTAATAGCATTTCTAATAATAAAGTATTAAATATTTTTATTGATTAAACCTAACCTTTAAATTTTCATAAATACAGATGCTAGAATAAATAAACTCTGTTGGTGAAATTGCAGGTGATGAATATTTTAATGTATTCAAAAGTGTTACCACTTACTACAATGACTAATAAGTTAACAATGGTATTACAACTTACTACCGTGACCAGTACGTTAACAATTCATATGTATTTCATGAATACACATCTTGGTAAACCTTTCCCTCTGCCTAGATATCACTTCAAATACATGTATATTTATCGTCACAGACTTACTGGAAAGAGAATAATCGAATAATCCATTGAAAGAATTCCAGCGACCAACAGGAGATTGTACAGGTCTTCATTTGGGTTGACGTGTTGCTGTAGCATCAGAGCTGACTTACGGAGTCTGGGATCAAACATAAACTTAAGTTTAACTGGTGGCGAAGATATCTGTTAACTGTTGAATTAAACTTATAATCACTTGTTAACCTTTATCAGAAGAAACAGAATACAATTAAATCCCCATTACACAAATAAGATACGAACTGATCCCGATCAAGTAATCAGAATACAATTAAAAAACAAAATACGAACTCATCTCTCACTAAGTGCATTCTGGTTCAGTAACAACTTGAAAAGAAAATCGCTTCTAATGTTTTCACTGGTTAAAATAAAAGCATGTTCCAATAGTTTGGCCGGCACTCATTAAGTGCATGTTCTAATTGTTTGACTGATATACATTAGTCACATGTTTTAATAACCTGACAGATGCTTCCTATGTACAAGTTTTGTTAGCCTGATATTTTTCAATTATATTTTTGGGGGTTATATTTGTATACAAAAAGTTAATAAAACCTTAGTCGAAGAGTTTTTATTTTTCTAACCTAGTCTGTTAGTGGTAAATTTAATGACGTTCATATCCAAACTCTTCATGAGGTTAGTTGTTTGTCTGAGGACTCAAACCACTGAAAACCGGGTTCCGATACTCGCAGCAGGCACAGCACAGATAACCAATTAGGTAATTTAATGAGCTCTACGTTTTATAATACTAATAATGACTATCTTAAAACAAACAGCAGAACGCTAGAATTCAGGGTTCGATTTGCGCAGATGACCCAATGTCACTTTTTAAAAAGACCCTGTTTTTAAGAATTATATTGCCAAACAGTGTTATATATAACTCAAATATGTTCAGTATTATCTCAGTCTTTTTAGTTGGCTTCTCTTCTAAAACTAGAATTTTGTCATTTTGAACAGACGCGTTTATGTTGTGACTGAGTGAACCAAACATATTCTAGAAAATGTGATAGAGTAACCTAACAATACGATGCGCCATAACCCAGGCGCGTTTGAAAGATGGACCTTTCTCCTTCAGGCCCATCTTTCGAAAGCGTTTGAGTGTCTCATATTTGTGTTAAATTAATTTCTTGGGTCTACGTGTTTTCTCTCATCAGGGAGAGTAGAACCAAGGCAGACTTCTTAGATATATTTTAAAGTGATATAAACAATTGCCTAAAAGACTCTAGTTTGGTAGTCATTCCGGTTTTACTACCTGTAATTACCTCGAATGAGGCTTCAAACGAACGCGGAACTCGTGAGCAAAATACGTGAAGCCGACGTCAAACAATAATGACGTAAATCCGTAAGTTGCCTGAGGAACTACTTTTATACACCTTCATGAAGGGAAAGTTAAAAAAATAGGAATTAAACTAAATGATTAAAATGTCATGTATGTTTTAAAGTTATTTTGTACACTATTGTAGTTTGTGTCTTTATATCATTATCTTCATATTCAGGTTGTACAGCGGAGGGAGAATTACACACTTGCGTAAGGTTACACACGAAAAGAAGTTCTACTCTCTCCAAAACACATTAATCTTAAGCCTTTAACCTTTACAATAAGTATTTTACTCATTCAAAGAATCTCAAAGCCTTATAAATCGTTTTTCCTTCAACTTACCCGTTCAGGTTGCACACAGTGACAGCAGGAAACTCCAACTCCAAATTGTTCTCCACGTCTAAGTTGACAATGACGGGATACTCCAAATATGACGTCACAAAGGTGATGCTGTGATAAATGCAAAATCCAATGCACAAGCAGAAATCGAAGACCCAGATGCAACGACGACAAAGAGTCGGTGGCTTGGCAATAAAATCTGTTGTTAAAATAGAAACATTTAGTACAGTAATTATCTTCCACAATAAAATCCGTTATTAAAATAGACACATTTACTTCAGTAATTATCTTCCACAATAAAATCCGTTGCTAAAATAGAAACATTTACTACAGTAATTATCTTCCACAATAAAATCCGTTGTTAAAATAGACACATTTACTTCAGTAATTATCTTCTACAATAGAATCTGTTGTTAAAATAGAAACATTTACTACAGTAATTATCTTCCACAATAAAATCAGTTGTTAAAATAGAAACATTTACAACAGTAATTATCTTCCACAATAAAATCCGTTGTTAAAATAGAAACATTTACTACAGTAATTATCTTCCACAATAAAATCCGTTCTTAAAATAGAAACATTTACTACAGTAATTATCTTCCACAATAAAATCCGTTGTTAAAATAGACACATTTACTTCAGTAATTATCTTCTACAATAGAATCTGTTGTTAAAATAGAAACATTTAGTACAGTAATTATCTTCCACAATAAAATCAGTTGTTAAAATAGAAACATTTACTACAGTAATTATCTTCCACAATAAAATCCGTTGTTAAAATAGACACATTTACTTCAGTAATTATCTTCTACAACAAAATATGTTGTTAAAATAGAAACATTTACTACAGTAATTATCTTCCACAATAAAATCCGTTGTTAAAATAGAAACATTTACTACAGTAATTATCTTCCACAATAAAATCCGTTGTTAAAATAGAAACATTTACAACAGTAATTATCTTCCACATGTTTCCAGCGAAAAAAAAACTGAAATTAAAGAAGCTGTTCTAAACCTAACTGTTTCCAGTACGTATAGCTGGTTTATTAAAACATAAAGAAAGAAGAAAAGTATTTGTTAACATCAAACAAAACATAGTTCAATACATATGTTTAGATGAAAATAGAACTACATAGAAACACGTGGGAACTGTAATACATACGTATATATCCAAGTGAATACCATATGACGTATGTCTAATACGAATTGGAAATCTGATTTGTTGCCCACTGGGCCACGCCAGATCCATTTATTTGTTTTATACTGATATATGATAGGGTATGTTGAACCTTATATAAGTTGGATTGGTGACCACTTTAATTTTGCAGTGTCCTGCAATACACATGACTAGGGACATTTTGTTTTATGTATTATTTAGGTAATCGGTTGATTATTCACTGAAAGTGAGAAAAAAGTTTATGTAATACATGATGTATTAGTGTATTTACCAAAGAGTACGTATAAGACTTCTCAGGTGTGACGGCATGTTATGTACACTGTGTGGTAGATCTTATTATATTACATTACTCAGAAATACTGTTTTACATTTGGTTTATAATTATAAATCTAAACGTAAGAGCAATATATATATATTTATTTAGTATCAGAGGTTAAACTCACTTTATAACGATAATGGTGGCTGGGTTTACTGAGGAATCTGTTTTGTGCCTTCAGTTATTTGGGATTAACTATTTCATTTATCAATTGTTTAATATTTCTGTTATAAAGAAATGAAAAGAATGAGAGACTAGAATGTTGAAAATTTATGGTTTGTGGATGGCATAGCTCAGCGCCTTCTACATATTTACTCTATGTTATATAAATATAATTTATTAGATGCGTTTCTTAAACATAAACAGCACATGAAATAATCCTAAAATACGTTTTATGATTTACGTAATATACATAACGGTTCAAATACACGACGATGGCCTGTAAATACTATAACTAGACCCTAAACTAATTACCCATAATTCAACATCAAAGCAACATACATACATAGGCCAGCATTAAAACTTTGGCCAAGTATATAATGTGGATAACTTAATCTAACTTGGATTATGCAACGTCACTAAATTAAAACATATAATTTAGGATGTATTGATTCCCAGTTTGGTGCCCTCGCTATTAACGACACTTCTGGTCATAATCCAAATATCACCTCAGGAAATTCGGCCAGAGAAGAAAACATAGATTATTTTAAATATTTATACAATACTAACAACTCAAAACAATGAACATTAAACCAAGTACAGACAGAGCAACTTTTCTATCTGAAGAATATTACAATGAATGGTCTTGAATATATGTACAAATAACGTTTTTAGAAAGAACTTAACTCAGGAGAATAACCCACGCAATGCGCCAGACTTAGAACTTTTTGATCTGTTTCTCACGGTTTTTTTTAACGTTACACCAACATCGTGGACATAAGAGAGGAGAAGCATAATAGAAAAAAAACATAGAAATATAATAGAAAACTACATTATTTTTAGCTTTATACCGAGAGTTCGAAACAGGAGTTCCCCAGCTGTGGGGTCGTAACAAGTTTATTCAACAAGAACAGGTTCTCTGTATCTGTAAATTAGCCCGATATCAATGTCCCCATTTTAAAACCCCTTCTGTACATGTCTACTGAGTTACACCCCAAATATAAATAAATCACTTTAATATGAACTCATTTTAATGAAGTACTATTGTCAAGTAAGTTATAACACTAGTAACTGATTCATCGTGAAGAAACCGGAGTTTAATAATGAAGACGTTTAACAAAACATTTTATTTATAAGGCTCTAACGTTTTGGAACAACTTATTCCATGATTAGCGAAAAATGACAGTTGTGTTACAGTGATGTTTGCTACTATGATTATAATACTATATGTCATAATCATAAGTTTATTTAGTTATTAGGAAAAGAGAAAATGGATAAATAAAACATTGTATGTATATATTACACTGTGACTGAGTTACGTGTGAAAATTGAGAATAATTTTAGGTCTAAAGTACTTTGTGAATCATTAAGGTCAGGCGGTCTTTAGCTAAGAATAGACTTATTTAATGTAAAGGTTAAGGTCTGAAGATCCTATGGTGGTGATAGATAAATCGTTAAATGAAATATTGTGACCTGTGTTTTCAGAATATGTACGAATGGTTGAGTGGCTGGGTTTAAGTAGTGGATGGTTGGTTCTGTTATATACTCCAAAATGTCCACAGACACTAGTTTTTAAGTGGCGTTTAGTTTTGCCAATGTACGTGATATTACAGTGGCTACTCGTTAATTTATACATGAACCATGAATGTATAGGTTTAGGCACTTGATCTTTGTACTGAAATAGGTGTTTGATACAGAGGCTAGGTCTGTATAGTATTGTACTGAAATAAGTGTTTGATACGGAGGTTAGGTCTGTATTTTATTGTAGTGTGTGTGTGTTTTACGTATAGCAAAGCCACAAAGGGCTATCTGCTCAGCCCACCGAGGGGAATCGAACCCCTGATTTTGGCGTTGTAAATCCGGAGACATACCGCTGTACTAGCGGAGGGCTTATTGTAGTGAAATAGGTGTTTGATACTGAGGTTAGGTCTGTATATTATTGTACTGAAATAGATGTTTGATACGGAGGTTAGTTCTGTATTTTATTCTAAACTGAATTTGAGGGTAGAAGGTTGTGTTAGAGACGATAGTTGTTTTTTTAATTAAAGGAAGGGAGATAATAAAGGAACCTTTAGGGACGGTGTGAACATTGGCTTGATGCTTGAAATTTGTTGTTTGGGGAACTTCGTGTAATATTTATTATAAAATCAGTCGGATAACCGTTGTTTAAGATGTATATATGTACAAGACAGTTTGCTTGTGTAAAATAAAATAATTATAACAAATTATCTTTAACAATGACGTAACTTTTGTTCCTTAATTTTAAAAGGAAAGATTTGAAACATTTAAAACTGCACGTTTCGCTTTCACGTGATCCGCTTGCTGTTACAGGTATAAACTTTACGAGCTGTTACGTATGATACTGTTATAATAGAACAAGGACTGCTGGCATACAAGGTTAAATTGAGGTTCTACCTGTCTTTCAGTATCGTATGGAAACTTTTCAATCATTTCTCAAGGGATTTTGGATTCAAATATTTCTAAGCTTATGGTAGGTCGTGCCCACATGCAAAGTGAAATAAAGCTGTGTTTTTAAATGGCAGTTTGAAGTTGAATGACATGCTTACAACCAATAAAGAGGAGAGATTTCTCACTATTCAGTTAGAGCCTGAAAAACGTTCTACCAATGTATGAATTTGAATCATGTGATAGAAAAGAAAGCTTATTCCACTGTTCTCTTAATGTGTACCTTATGTTCAACAAGCGTTTCTCTCCGTATGTGTACCAGTTGCTAAACTGTTAGATTGCATTTATATTTATATTTTGATTATATATTTATTATTCTGCAGCATAAAACATTACGGAAAGAACTTCTTATGTTTGTTATTTTATTACGTTTTAACAAGGAAATATGCTACATGTTTAAAACAAAAAAAAAACAATAAAAATACTCTTAATAAAGAAGAGAAGGTGTCACATTTGACATATATCAACCTACGGTATTTCACCCTTGGTATAAAGTGAAGTATCAACTTACGGTACTTCTTCAATGGTATAAAGTGAGGTAACAACCTATGGTACTTTGCCTTTACTATAAACTGAGGTATCAACCTATGGTACTTTGCCTTTACTATAAACTGAGGTATCAACCTATGGTACTTTGTCTTTAGAATAAAGTGAGATATCAACTTACATGGTATAAACTGAGGTATCAACCTGGTACTTTGTCATGGATATATACGGTACTTCTTCCATGGTATAAACTGAGGTATCAACCTATGGTACTTTGTCTTTAGAATAAAGTGAGATATCAACTTACGGTACTTCGCTCTTAGTATAAAGTAGACACGCAGGGCTTGAAAGTCTGTTACAAAATGGCTTTAATTTTACAGCATAAGATACGCACCGGAAAATGAATGTCTCATATTGCACGTGGTTCGTGTTACGTCAATACACGTAATATCATTATATAAATGTTTTGTGTTTCCTGTGATGCTTGGGACTTCCTGGTAGGTATACGTTAATACATTTCAAGTGAAATCAGGTGCAACATACAGTACACACACACACCCGTAGCTCAGCCGTAAGCTTCAGGTCTCATATTGCTAAAATTTAGGGCTTTATCACTAGAACGGCACATCAGAAACAACCAATCGTGAGGCTTCATTTTTCACAACAAGCAAAACGGGCGATCGTTTCAATTATTATAATAATATATAGAATGAAACACTACGTTGTTGGCACTCTGATGAAAGTAAAACACATACATTTATCATAAAACTCTCTTAACTCAACGTTGAATACAATAGAAACGGTTGTTTTGACGCGAAATGATCGACGTTACGCTTCTGTTTATAAGAACAAATCCAGTCTACAATAAAATGTGTCAGTAACTTTCTTCTTCTCTGTTCTTTAAATTAATCATAACATCATTTCTTTCATACTTTTTGACACATATTAATTGTTCACTTAACAATCTCCTGAAAAGAACGTAATCCGAAACGATCAAAACAATACAAATGTTGTTACTATGCAGTTTTTTTTTTTTTTTCAACGCGTAGTAAAACAAATTTTCCTTAAATCTATATTTTCCACTACCTTATATTAATATTATTTACTTAATAGTCTGCATGAACAAGGCACTTCCTTTCTCAATGGTGGCTGGGCAGGTGGATAAGGCACTCGACTCGCAATCTGAGAGTATAGAGTTCTAATTCCTGTCACTCAAAATTGCTCGCCGATTCATCTGTGGGGCGTTGTAAACTCACGGTCAGTCTAGCCATTCGTTGGTGAAGGAGTAGCCCAAGAGTTGGCGATTGGTGGGATGACTAGCTGCCTTCTCTCCAGTCTTACTCTGCTAAATTAGCGCAGATAGTCCTCGTGTAATTTTGCGTGAAATTCCAAAACAAACAAACTATCCTCAATAAGCTGTAAAACGAAACGTTAAGTGTCCAGTTAAAGAAGAATAACAAATGTTATGATACAGGATGGTTTATTTTAATGTTAACATGAATTTTCGTTCCATATATATTTTAAACGCATTTTGTTTTAAATTTATGGCTAAAGAAAGACCTCGATTCCCAAAGATATCTTGGTGTGTTAATTTAGCGTGTGCTATCTCATAGTAAAGCCACTTCGGGCTATCTGCTGACTCAACTGACGAGAATCAAACCGCTAATTGTAGCGTTGTAAATCCGTAGTTTTACCACTCTACCAGCGGGGACGTTAATTTAGCGTTTGTAAAGATCACCTGAATGTTGCCCCCACCCTGTTATATCTGTAGACATGTACTGCTAGAAACAGGGTTTCAATATCAGTGATGACGAGAAAACCAACTTGTAGAGAAAAATATATACGTATAAACGACTGGTTTGGTCGAAACGTTGTTCGCTCCTCTACGTAAATTTTTTTCAAACCAAACGAGCCGTTTTTACATATATATATATAGTGCTTCAATATTCGTGGTGGGGAGAGCACAGAAAGACCACTGTATAGCTTTGTACTTAATAACAACAACAACAAGTGAATGTTTAGTTTCACTGAGAAAGGATTGATTTGGTTTGTTTTGAATTTCGCGCAAAGCTACTCGAGGACTACCTGCGCTCGCCATCCCTACTTTAACAGCGTAACATTAGAGGGAAGGCGGTTAGTCACCACCCCCGCTAACTTTTGGGCTACTCTTTTACCAACGAATAGTGGGATTGACCTTGAGTTTATAACGCCCCCACAGATGAATGGGAGAGCATGTTTGAGCGACAGGAATTAGAACTCGAGACTCTCAGATTGCGACTCGAGCGTCCTAAACACCTGATCATTCAGAAGTGTGTGTAACTGAGAGTTGTAAAGTGAAACGTTGAATATCCAGTTAAAACAAACTTAGTGCAAAAAGACTGTCACACCAAACATACTCGCCCTTTCAACCGTGGGGGCGTTATTATGTGACGGTTAATCCCACATTTCGTTGGTAAAACAGTAGCCCAAGAGCTGGTGGTGGGTGGTGATGACTAACTCTCTTCCCTCTAATCTTACATTCTTCAATTAAGTACGGCTAGCGCAGATAGCCCTCATGTAGTTTTAGGCGAATTTCAGAAACAAACAATAAGATTGTTTGCTTCCATTATTAAAATGTTTAAATATACACTAAGAAATGATTTAAAAATCTATCTTACTTTGAATATTTGGCGCTGATCTGAACCAGTCTGACAGGGTGATTTTCTTATTCGCTTGGTTTCAGTCAATCAACAGTGAGAAGCCAATTCCAAAATAAGCATCTAAAAGTAAGGTTAACGTAAGTAATAACTTCTTGGCTCATGTTTTGCTGTCAACTTACTGTAAAGCTAAGTTGATTTAGATTTAGTTTCTATGAATTATCTAAGTTAGTTCTACTACAGTGATGGTCAAACGTTATTTAAAATAAATAAAATTCTCTCGTTTTATTATGAGAATTGGTTTGTTTTGAATTCCGCACAGAGCTACTCTAGAGATATCTGCGCTAGCCGTCCCTAATTTAGCAGTATAAGACTAGAAGAAACGCAGCTAGTCATCACCACCCACTGCTAACTCTTGGGCTACTCTTTTACCAACGAATAGTGGGATTCCTGATATATATGACCGACACATTATAACGCTCCCAAAACTGAAAGGGCGAGCATGTTTGGTGTGACGGGGATTCGAACCCATCACCCTCGTATTACAAGTCGAGTGCCTTAACCACCAGGCCATACTGGGCTTATTATGAGAATACATTGACCCTCTATGAGTAATCAGAGTAAAAATATATTTAATATTATTTTACCTACTTATGATTCACTTAGTAAAGCACAACCAGTATAATGTACGTTATATACCTATATGTATATATACATAAATTATATTTTACGTAACGGTTAACTTCATTGAGGAGAAATTATAAATAATTCTTAAAAACAGGGTAAAAATGAAAAAAATATAACATGTTATCACACAATAAAACTAAAAGTATTTAACATATAATATGAACATATGCTAATTTGTTATCTTGTTTATGGATCTTTATGTAGTTAAGCACAGAACTATTCAATGGGCTATCTGTATTACGCCCACCATGTGTGTTAAAACCTGGTATTTGATATATAAGCCTTCTGCTTACCACTGAGACAGTGGGAGCTGTATTATTACTATTACGGTATAAAACTTGATAATTTGTGACATCCTTAATTAAAATAAGAACCCTGGTTCCGCACCTGTTGGTTAATAAATTCGTTTTGATTTCAGTCATGGATCTTGCATAAGAAAACATTCCAATGTTTAAATCAGTGAATATATTCGTATTACATCTCAGTCTAACTAAAATAACCTTAAAAGTTGAATAAGGTTTGTCATATATATCAGGAATTTGGTTAAGGCCTAGAACCCAACCTTCTGATCTCCATTTTTCTGGTCAACCAGAACTTCTCAATACTGAGAAAGTCACTCTCGATTCAAAAGCTCTTTGAAGGTTATCGGTGACAGCCATGATTAACCATTTAGACAGGACCTCACGAGAGAACAGATCAGCTGTTCTCAGCCATTTCTGGCTTCTCAAGATCAGGTACAGACAACAAGATTTTCTTGACCTGGTTTCTGATCAGCCATACAGTGGCGACTCTCTCAGGACAGTAAGTGACGTCTTCAGTTACACAATAAACAATTTCTTTCTGTCCACAGAGGATAATTAAATCCCGGTTTAGAGAGCTGTAAATTGATAAACCTATTACTGATCCACTGAGACATTGTTTCGCTTTGAAATTCAACTGATTTCACTTAGAATTCAACAGCTTTCTTAGTCCTTTCCAATATATCAACACTACCAAAGTAACCAGAACGATCTATACAAATGAGCTCATTACAAGATTTCCATTTCAGTTGCTAAAGGAACATTCCTCGATCCTTGTTTCATATTTTAAAGATATAAATGGCATTAATTTTTTCCACATATCCTATGTGTTGCTAATTCCTATTAGGGCGTTAATAGAAACATCCTTTTAAGGTTATTAGTAACAGTAAACTCTAAAAGCACTTAAGAGAGGAAACGTGAGTGAAATGAAATTTCGGTGGGATATTTACTTCTTTGGTTTGTTTTGAATTTCGCACAAACCTACAAGAGGGCTATTTGCATTAACCGTCTTCAATTTAGCAGCGTGAGAATAGAGGGAAAGCAGCTAGCCATCATTACCCACCGCCAAATCTTGGGCTACTCTTTTAACAATGAATAGTGGCATTGGCCGTCACATTATAATGCTCCCACGACTGTAAAGATGAGAACTTTCGGTGGAATGTGAATTAGAACACGAAACTCTCAGAGTGCGAGTCAAACGCCCTAACCATCTGGTCATGCTGGGCTGGACAATCACTTGCCAACAATCATTCAGTTCTGGAACACCACCTACCTATTTCTCTTTTAACTATTCTTTGCAATTTCTCACTGCCTGGTAGAAATAGAGGTTCATATCTTGTAGTATACAGGCGTTTAATTCATGTGTGAATTAACAAAATACAAATTAGACACTTATAGTTAGCTACGGTGGGCGTTACCCTAATGTAGCTGACAAAAATAAAACTTCAGTATGGTGTCTTCAGAGCGTGTCCACCTGGTGTTGTACTGAAGAACAAGACATATAAAATGCGTTAGACCGATTATAAATGAAGTTACATAACCACATAACAATCTGTACGAAAGTATTGATGATGTGTAGTTTTTGTTACATGTAACTTATAAATGTTATAGAACTGACACTAAGGTACCAATGATGTACGTCAGTTGTCGTTACATGTCAGTTATAAAAGTGAATTTGTGGCAAAAGGCATCAGTTGTATAAGCTGTCGTTACATGTCGTTTGTGACACAAGGCACCAATAATATAGATAAGCTGTCGTTACACGTTAGTGTGTGACACAATGCACAAATGGTGTACATTAGCTGTCGTTACACATTATTTTTTTCACACAAGGCACCAATAGTATAGATTAGGTGTCGTTACATGTCAGTGTGTGATACAAGGTACCAGTATTATAGATTAACTGTCGTTACATGTCAGTTTGTGACACAAGGCACCAATGGTGCTATATTTAACTGTTAGCCGAAGGTTTTCGTATATTTGTTTACTAAAACTCTCGTAAAATGTGGTCTACTTTATTTAATGAGTGAAAAAACTTTTCAAGTAGATTTTTAAAAATAATAAATAAAAGTTAGAAACATATTTCTTTTAGAAGATAAATATCTGGGATATTATCAAGTTCCTTTGACAAAAGTCCCCCAGTGAGTAAACAGACTCGAAGGTCTAAAAATCCAAGCCAAACCTTGCCATAGTGGGCCCTTACAAGGGGTTTTACCTGTTGTATTACGCGAAAACGTAGTACACAACTGAATATAAAGCAAAAATAGCGGTTATTTCTTCAAGACTCGAGAATTCTGTTTTTAACACCTATCGGCAATAACCTTAAAACGTTGTTGTTTCTTTGAGACATCATTGGATACGTCTAGAAGGCAAGGTTTGAGCTGCAAAGGTTTTGTTTATCTGAGAATCAAGAATCATGTTGACGGGGGAGGGGACAACTCTAAAACTGTAAAAGTGTACAACCTGTATTGAATAGTTCCAACACTGCCCCCTGGTGAATAAGCAGTAAGTTATGGATTTATGATACTAAAATTCGGGATTTGATCCATGTATTGAACGCAGAAATGTAGCTCATTTTGTAGCTCTGTGTTTAACAACAACAACACTAACTGTTATAACTCATCGGTAAGCGTACAGCTAGCTCTATGACAGTAAAGTTCAGGGGTCATTGACAGCGTTAGGCATAGCACAGATAGCCAGTTACACACTTTTGCGCTGAACAACAAACATTCTAACACATTCATTTCCCTTTTATGGTTTCTTTGATTCGCTATTAATAAATGTGTGTTTTGATAAATTTAATAATATGTGTGTGTGTGTTTACAGTAACGGTAAAGAACATAAACATAACAAAACTAGTTAGTTTTTAACTAGTTATTAGAGAGGGTTTGACTTTAACTCGCTTTCTGAAGTTTTAAAACAATATTGGTTTAGGTACAAATTAAAAATTAGTTTTCATCTGCAAATCTTGATCAAAAGGTTTGTGTAAACTGGTCTTTAAGTCCTCAGTTCCTATACTTAGTTGGCATGTTCCGTCTGAACAATTTATTGGAAATAATAAATGGAACTAGTGTATAATACTCAAGTTAATGTAAAGAGAGAGTAGGCGGGCCTCACCTACTCACAAGCGAAAAAAAATGTTATTACATGATGAACAAATATAAAATTAACGGACAATTTAATATCATTCAGGTGTTAATAAACATTAATAGGTATATATATATATATATATATATCACAACGTTTTCATCCAAATTTAACGAATTGCGTTGTTTGTTTCAATTTCGAAACAATGAGTCAGTGGCTCATTGGTAAGACTAACTTTGGATTGTAATCGAATAATAGTCTTTAGTGGCTAAGCAGAATGTTTGAAAACTTATACTTCTAAAGTTTATAGTTCGATTATTGCGTCAGGGAAAGGGTGTATCACAAACAGCTCATCAGGCATCTTTGCGCTTACGTCAGAACATTTGAAACATGTAACTAGCACGCATTGCTTTCTGTTGGCTAACATGCACATTCGTGAAAACGAATGAATATTAGTATACTATTATTTTAGTTTTTAATACTTCAACAACAAGATAGTAATTCTGTACGTTATTGTTAATGAATACAAAGGGCTATTTTAAACATTTTATCACACTCTTAGGTTATACTGGTGAATTAGAACAACTAAACAGAGGTTCTTAGTGCTAACATGTGTTACTTTACCTTCATTTCCCAGCATGGCCAAGCGTGTTAAGGCGTTCGACTCGTAATTTGAGGGTCGCTAGTTCGAATCCCCGTCACACCAAATATGCTCGCCCTCTCAGTCTTGAGGGCGTTATAAAGTGACGATGAATCCTGCTATTCGTCAGTAAAAGAGTAGCCCAAGAGTTAGCGGGGGTGGTGATGACTAGCTGTCTTTTCTCGAGTCTTACACTGCTAAATTAGGAACAGCCAGCACAAATAGCACTTGTGTAGCTTTGCACAAAATTCAAACCAAACCAATCTTTCGTCTCCCGCGACCTGTACGATGTGTCTCTTATAGTAAAAAGCCGAGAATAGATGGTTTTCAAGGTTTACTGAAAGTGAATAAAGGAAGAAGTTTAATTATTACTTGCTGTCAAACTCTCTTTGTCTGACGACAAATTTCCATAAATTTTAATCAAAATTCGTCCATATTAGTTCAGGAAATTTATCTTACACACGAAAACAGTGCCTTCGGCACCATTACCTTATACACCAACTAGCAGTTTCTATATAGGCTTATATCATTTTGTCTTGTTTTTTCAGGTAACCCCAGTGGAAAGGGTGATGAGGTCTCACCCCATTAAAAACTAGATTTTAATACTTGCGGTGAGCACAGTATGGATAGCCCACTTACAAAAAATACGCAACAAAGCTTTTTACATTATTTGAGCGAAAAAGAAGTTTGACTGTCATTCTTATAACGCGGTCATAGCTAAATCCGATTGTGGGGTATGTTGAAAATAGAATAAAGGAATTAGATCAGACCAAACGAAGAATGTCCTATCAATAACAGGGAGGGGGCGTATCACAAACAGCTCATTGGGCATCTTTGCGCTTACGTCAGAACATTTAAAACATGTAACTAGCACGCAATGCTCTCTGTTGGCTAACATGCACATTCGTGAAAACGAATGAATATTATATACTTTTATATTAGTTTTTAATACTTCAACAACAATGTAGTAATTCTGTACGTTATTGCCAGTGAATAAAAAGGGCTATTTTAAACATTTTATCACACTCTTAGGTTATGCTGGTGAATTAGAACAACTATGCAGAGGTTCTTAGTGCTAACATGTGGTAGTTTACCTTCATTTCCCAGCATGGCCAAGCGTGTTAAGGCGTTCGACTCGTAATCCGAGGATCGCGGGTTCGCATCCCCGTCGCGCCAAACATGCTCGCCCTTTCAGCCGTAGGGGCGTTATTATGTGACGATCAATCCCAATATTCGTTGGTAAAAGAGTAGCTCAAGAGTTGGCGGTGGGTGGTGATGTGTAGCTGCCTTCCCTCTAGTCTTACGCTTCTTAATTAGGGACGGATATAGGAGATAGCCCTCGAGTAGCTTTGCACGAAATTCAAAAACAAATCAAACAAAACATATCAATAACCTCAGGAAGCTGGAATATTATTTTCATAACATCCTTCACTGGATCACGTAAATACGAGTCCATCCTGTTCGGGTCTGGTGGTATGTTTGTATTTAAGCACAAAGCTACACGATGAGCTATCTGTGCTCTGCCCACCACAGGTATCTAAATCTGGATTCTAGCGTTTAACTCTGCAGACATACAGCTGTGCCACTGGGAGAGGCTTTGTTATTGTCTTAAAAGTTACTTGATCGCAACTTCTTCGATTTTACTCTCCTAGTTTGAAGCAACACTGAAGCTAGTTGGTTGTTTCTGAAATTCACGCAAAGCTACAAAAGAGTTGTTTTCAGCTAACGATCCCTAATTATTAAATGACAGACTAGAAGGATTGCGCTTCCCAGTTGGTGATTCTGAAGGTCCGACTTAGATAGACCATTGTATGGCTTTCTGTTTAATAGCAAAAAACAAAACAAAAATAAACTATGTAACTAAATTAAAGGCACCCATTGTTATCTCTTTGGTTCTTGTGCCAAGTTAATAGAAGCTACATATATATAATTTTTAATTTGAAATTGCAAGCACTGAATTAGCGAATAAAATAAAAGTTATGAGTGCGATCAATTAGTTTTTGTTTCTTTTTTCAGCTGAGGTACTTTGAGTTTTAATTCATAAATCACAGATTTCGAATCAGTCATACTTTTCAAAAACTAATATGTTAATAAAATCGAAAACTTAAATTTTTTCTACACCTTGAAGGAATGTACGGCATATTCGATACTCGATTTCCTAATATAACGCTTTTTCTTAACTCCAAGTTCCAGTGACATAGCAACAAGTCTGAAAACTTATAACGCTAAAAAGTGAATTTTGATACCAGTTGCGGACACTGATAACATAGTCAATTGTGTTGCTTTGTATTTGACTGTACGCTTCTCGGTCTTTTGGCTGAGATCAAAATGTAGTACCGGATTGCTGGTAAGACGTTGTTTTCATTATCGTCTAATTAATTTTGTTTCTCGTGTTTTAAATATTGCTCTTAATTTTTGAGCTTAACGTTTTTTTTTTTTTTTGCATTTAAGTGTGTTTGTTAATGTTCTATTGTGGTCGGAATGTCTACGACCATCCGCCCGTATTCTCCTAGGCCGCAGTCCATCCGTCTTGTGGTGCCCACGGCTTCGCTTTCTTTGGAGGTGATACACGCCGCTGTCGAGGGTAGCTATGTGGAATGTTTGTAACATTTTGGCAACGGTCGATATGTTGCGACATTGGCGTCGACCGCTCACGCCCGTCGCCTGCTGGACCGAGGATACTTTCCCTTCGGTGATCAACTTGTGTCTGTGGAACCGGCTGGGATGAACATTAAGTGGATAACTATCTGGTCGACCTCGTATGAGGTGTCCCATGACGTCATCAAGGACGTGTTTTGAGGTATGGGATGGTACGCAAGGTTGAACACGAGGCGCATCAAAAGTGGCCGTCTGTGTGCACTGGGAACCGGCAGGTCTGTATGGACATGAAGAAGCCAGTCCCAAACTTCATCGTCGTGAACGGGTTCCGGCTGATGGTTAACTACCCGGGAATGATGCGACTGTGTCGCCGCTGTGGTCTCGAAAATCACCTGTCAACTGCATGTCAGACCCTATGGTGCGGGATATGACTGGCCTTTGGACACACCGACAGTGACTGTACTTTCACGTGCAATGTTTGCAGTGGCGGCCACACGTCCTCGCAATGCCCGAGGCGTGTGGCAAGTTATGCTGCGGTGGCTGTGAGGCCGCCGACGGTTGCGCGACCCAAAGAGTTTCCCTCCTTGCCGAGGATGAGGTTGGAGACGAATTGTTACTTATGTCCAGGGGCTATGTTCTGTTGAATTTGTCACTGAGTCTTGGTGGGCGAGTCTCAAGGAAGCCTGTGCCTCCTTGTTGAGGCAGGCTGGCATTCGGATTTCACAGACGGACTGCCAGTGGAATTCTATAACCACGTGTGGCCGGTCGTCGGACCCTTGTTTGTCAGGCTCTTCAATAACTGTCTGGCTGCAGGGACTATGCCTCTTTGAACGTTGGATGGGATCATTACTCTAATTTGTAAGGATCCCAGCCAGTCAGAAGATCTTTCTTCGTGGCGTCCCATATCGCTCCTTAATGTGGACACCAAGATTATTTCTAAGGTCCTGTGTGCCCGTTTGGGGCAGTTGTGCCTTCTTTGGTTCACTGCACTGAGACGTGAGGTATCCGGGGCAGAAGTATTCAACAAAATTTGGTGCTTCTCAGGGATCTGTTCCATTACATCACAGATTGGGATATTCCTGCTATCTTTACATCCCTCGATCACAGAAAAGCGTTTGATCAAGTTCATCACGGCTTTCTGTGGTTGTTCTGGGAGAGGCATGGCCTCCCTCCAGTTGTTATCCAGTGGCTCTTAGTAAATGGGTACCTGTCGTCTTCCTTGCCCATTTTACAGGGAGTTCGTCAGGGTTGCCCACTGTCTCCTACGCTTTATGCGTTATTTATAAAATGTGTGCTCTCTTCCCTGTATCACTCAGTCTTGGTACGTGGTCTTTAGATTCCTCGAGGTTGGAACGTGACATATTTTGCGCATGCAGACGATGTGAACCTGTTCCTTGCGAACTTTACATCTTTAGGTTTGGCATTGTCCATTATTCATAGATACTCTCAGGCGAGTGCTGCCCAGCTGAGTTTTCTTAAGTCTCGTGTGGGAAGGTTTGGCAAGTGGGCCTCGTCTGCCGATTCCCCGTTTGGTCTGGCTTGGGCCTCCTCCCCGGTCACTTGCTACGGGGTTTGTTTTCTTGCGGGCTCTGGGGCTGCTTGGGAGGGGGTGGTTCAGCATGTTGGTTCAGCAGTGCACGATTACCGCTGCTGCCCTGTTAACTTGTTTGATATGGCAGAGGTAGTAAGGAGGAGAATACTCCCCTTGGTACTTTGGGGCTGTTCTTCCTCTTGGTGACTCCACTGCACGAGCCATTGAACGTCATGTCTTCGCCTTCCTGTAGGGTGGCAAGCCAGAGAGAGTGTCTAGGATTTCCTTGACGCGGCCGCCTCGCAGGGGAGGTCTGGTTATACCATGTGTCCGGACTCACTGTCTTTCTCTTCTACTGTTCTCTACCTTTCGTTGTCTGTCTGTGGATGGTTATGTCTGTTGCCCCCTCGTTCATTTCCTGGTTGTAACGGGGTGCAGGCTCTTTGGTGTTCCTTTGAGCCAGCGGACACCAATGTGTTTTGATCCTCCTTTCTGGTATATTGACGCTGCTGCTGCGATTCAGCTGTTTCGTGCTGTGGCTACAGATATACCGACGGACTTCCGTTCTCTCTACAGCCTGCTGATCCCCGGATGTACCGATTGGATTGAGCGATACCATCCTACTCCACCGTGGGATGTTGTTTGGGGACGTGTAGTGCTGCGCCATGTTGATAGCTGTCTTCAGGCTTTCAACTGGCGTGTTGTGCATAATATCCTGCCCGTGAGAGAACGTACGTATCTGTGGAACTCTGGAACAACTGAGTTGTGTTCAGTGTATCACATCCATGTTGAGTCTGTCATGCACAGGGTAGTCCTCTGTCCAATGTCGGCGGAGATTTGGGAGAGAGTTGCGCTCCTTTTCCGGGTCCCGCCTCTCACGGCGGTGACTGTCCTGTATCATGTACCGATCTCTGTTCCCAGCCACCTGGCCTTTTCCTTTCAATATACTCTAACTATCGTTAAGTACGTCATCTGGCTTGCTCGAAACAAGTTAGTTTACGAGCAAGCACCGGTGTCGTACGTTTCGATATTGGGAAGGGTCAGATATAGACTGTTACTCCGACTTCAGTCGGACTATCATCGTCTGAGTCAAGGAATATTTTATCATCCGTGGCGACTGGACGTCTCGCCTCTTTGTGCTTTGGTTGGGGGTCAGGTGGAGATTGGATTCTGAGCCACCATGTTTCTGCCCTTGCTTTGTTTTGTTTAACTTTTATTTATCTTATTTTATTTTTGTACATTAATGTTTGTTTAACTTGCTGTTTTTAACTTGTATAATTTTGCTGTTTTTGTCATTTTTACTTGTGTACATCTTGTTGTATATTTTACTTTATTTAATTTGTGTTTTATTTTTAGTTTCTGCTCACATTTTGTACATTCTTCATTGCACAGTTCACATGTTTATTAAAATTGTATCTTTTTTGTCTAACTTTAATCTACTTTTTTAACTTTTGTACATTTTTACTTTGCTTTTTTCCCTTGTATTTCTACTTTTGTATAATTTTGCTGTGTTTTATTTACTTTGCATCTTTTTGTCATTTTTGTTTTGTAATTTCTGTACATTTTTCTCACTGTCGCCATTTTTTTCATTATTTCATTGTACATTTTGCTTTTTGTACAGTTCCTTGTTTTGGTTTTGTACCGTTCCTTGTTTTGGTTTTGTACCGTTCCTTGTTTTGGTTTTGTACCGTTCCTTGTTTTTCAATAAACACAAATTGGGCTTTGCATTTTAATTGTACACAAAGGAAGCTTGATACGTTCTTTATCTTTAAGTATATAGTTAATTTCTTTTCAATAGATGTCGCCGAAAATGTGAACACTATGGAATTAGCTTAAATACTAACTGCTTAAGAGTTTAAGACCATAACAAAAATAAGTCCTAAACAGGGAAGGAAATGCCCAACAAGAGGTCTCAGTTGTGAGTTGCATGGCAGTCATTGGGAATAACTGCAAACATTCGCTTTGGTATGGTTGATATAAACGTGCAGAAGGCTGGCTGAAATGTTATTCCAAATGGTGAAGATAGCTTCACAAGGGTCAAGCACTGTTTGGAATTGACGTTCATTTCTATAGGCTTCCCTTGCCATCCACTCTCAAACATCGTATGGTAAACACTTATGATGTAAGTGAAACTGACACTGATAATAACAGAAGTAGTTGATGTACAAAAGACGTCTTAAGTTTCTTAGGCTAAATTCTTTACATAGAGTCAATAGCAGAGTAAATATCTTGTCGTGAATTTTGATGAAAGTAACGTTTCAATTGTTCCTATAAAACAGTAAGGTACACATTACTACGAAGTAACCAATCTCAGTGAACTTGAAAGAGAACACTACACCAAAAGGACGAAACAACCATTGAATAGCAAGTACTGACAAAAGAAAAGCTGTAGACATGTGGTCTTTTCAACAGACAACATGGAATTAATCAGAGAGTTATTATAAATGGAGATGAGTTAAATTCAATTAATGTAACAAAACAAAAACTCAACATACTAAGAAACCAAATAAACACAGCCATAAAACTATGTTCACCAGATAAAATTAACGATGAATTAGACAAAATAAAACATTACTTCATCAACATCAATAGGTTTCCTCCACAAACCGTATAAAACCTTATAAGCACACACATAGACAGAAAGCAAAATCAACTAACAAAAGTAAATATATCTCATGAATCAAAAAATCACGAAACCATATACTGCTGCACACCATATATTCCTGACATCAGCAGAAAAATAACTAACATTTGGCAAAAACTAATAACAATATATGACATTACAGGTAATACCAAATCTAATCAAAAACCAGGCATAAAACTAAAATCTATGCTATGTAAAAACTACACTGACAAACACCACACCAACATTATTTATAAAGTACAATGTGATAACTGCCACGACTTCTATATTAGAGAAACAAGTAGTAAAATAGAAACCAGTTTTATCTGTTGTTGTCCGAACACTGCAAATCAAATAAACACAACATAACCACAGAAAAGACTCAAATACTAGATAAAGAAAGAAACAAACGCAGAATTAAAGAAGCCTTACTTATACAACAACTCAAGCCCAAAATAAACCAATACAAAGGAACATCTTTATACCTATATTAATATATATAATCAAACATCAAGCACGCCCTCTACATTCCTACACTCAGTTACACAACTCCCTTCAAACATGTGGTCAGCTATCGGTCAGTTTCCTCTTTCTTTCTTTGTGAATCTGACGATGACCAAAGAAGGTCGAAATGTTGTTCTCTCCTATACATAAAAATTTTCTCAACACAAACCAGCCGTTTTTACATATATAATTCACTTCATGTATTGTTTGGTTTCCATTTTGTTGAATAGTAAAAAAAATACATATACAACAATATTAGAGGCAGATAACTATCATAGTGAATCAGCCAATAAAATACATTGTTTGTATAACGTTATTGTTACTGACTTATCATACAAATCACAGGCAGTTGAGAACCGCGATTGGTTTAGTAATTAATTTTATGTTACTGCAGGATATTTCACCTTGTATTATCTTTATGGGAACAGATACCCTGTTACCTTAAAGTTGAAAACACGACAAAATAAACGTTTAGTGAGATTAAAATATTTATAAAAATGGCATACATGTGTAATAGTTTTGTAAAATGTTAACTTTTGTGAAACTAAAATAGTTTTTTTCTTAGAACTGACATACAAATATATAATAAACACAAACACTTGTTAACATGCCGTTTGACAACCTTTATCTCTAGACATCAATGTTTATATAGTAGTGGACATAGTAACAATAGAACAAAATTTTACATGAAAAATAGAAATAGCAAATTAAAATAATGAATTTTAAGTTCTGGAAAACTTATTTCAGTTTAACAAAACTAGTAAATCAGTTCATATAATTTCTTATTTCCTGAGTATGGTTATTTCCATTAGTATATTAACATTTAGATAGTTTTCATGTTATGGTAATTATAAGAACGCATAATTAAAAGCAAAGGAGAATATGTTATATGTTATTCACATTACATATGTCATCTCAGGTGTTGAAGAGGCCCCTCGTCAAACACTAGCAATATAGTTAATACGTCAAAAGGTTTCTGATGTATTAACCAGTCAGTGATACCCCAGCGGTATATCGATATGTCTACGGACTCACACCACTTAACGCAAACTATAATATCATACTTTAGACGAAACTTTGTATAAATCAAACCAAATATAAAAGAGAAACAAAAACGGAAGAGATAAATAAAACCAAATCACAAACTACCAACGATATCCTGAGGTATTCCCACGTTTGTTTCATCGAGTTCTCTATATGTATTAACAACTCCCTCTGTTAGCGAATAAACAATTAAACTGTTTCTCTATATTTCACTGTAATCGTTTGTTTTGAATTTCGCGCAAAGGTACATGAGGGCTATCTGCGCTAGCCGCCCCTAATTTAGCAGTGTAATTTGACAATGTAAGTCCGTAAACATTTATTTAAACCACCGAGGAACAAAGAGTGTAGTGTTCACTTATAGGAATAACATAATCAGCCTTATCTTTCTTCACTTATGTGCTATACTTTTGTTAAGACAGTGTAATATTATTTTATATGTGTCTACAAAATTAGTTTAGAATTAACGAACTTTCTTCTACAAGTACTAAATAAAGTTTTATTTTACAATTGAAGAAACATCATTTTTGGGAAAGTACAAGACTTCTAGCAATAGAAAAGATTGGCCTAAAACAACGAATTAAATTCCTACTAATGCATTTTATTTTAAAATAAAGTCCATGTTTAAAAGAGTTGTCGTTATTTCAAACTATTAAATCTCATTTTTACACTTTTGCGAGAGGTAAAACTTATTAATATATTGTAATTTCAAATGTTACGTGTAAATCCTTTTTGCAAAACCCGAAAAAGACATTTGTTTTGCTCAAATATCATTCAAATTCAGTGAATAGCAAATAATTTATTTTAACTAAACTTCTGTCCTCACCTTTAAATGAAATATTGTAAAATAAAACATCTCTTCCAGTTTCCTCCACAAATCATTGTGACCTTTTTCATTCTTGTTTGTTTGTTTGTTCTTGACAAAAGGAAGTTTCTTTGTCCTCTGTGACATATGATTACGTTTTACATAATATTTGTTAGATGGTTTCATAGAAATTTTTCCTATACAATTTGAAAGAATGCTAAATATGTTTTATTAAGATATTAAAACACTGTCAACGTTAACCAATTAGAATTTGTTTCTAAACAACCATAAATTGGAATATCGTCTATTAAAGAAGAATGTTGTAGCTGTATTAACACTTCCACATGAATGATAACAAGTTCTTAATAGAACACGATTCAATTTTTATTACTTAACCAAACATAAGATTTTTTCTTTGAAACCGCAATAAATTAGAATATGTTGCTTAGTGTTTCACATGTGTTTCTATAACTCATATCTATATAAACCAATAATCTACAACAATATTGTACTTTCAAATTATGTAAATTTCCCTCATGCAATCAGGGGTTCGATACCTCTCCTCAGCAGATATCCCGATGTGGCTTTGCTATAAGAAAACATACACATACGCTCTCATGCAAAGAGCCTGAAGTTTTTCTATAGTTCCCAGTCGTGTGTGAAGCCTGTAAGAGAAAGCGAAATAAAATCTTTTATTAAATAAAAATTATGTCAATTAGTTGTTGTTTTGGTTTAACGCTTTAAATGTTAAAACATTATTGAAGTTGTTCTTTCGTTTTTTCATATCTGAATATGGAAAAATACAGTTGCAGGCATAGTGCGTGTTACTGTCAAATTGACGTGGTTTGGTTTGTTTTGAATTTCGCGCAAAGCTACACGATGGCTATCTACACTAGCTGTCCGTAATTTAACAGTGGAAAGGTAGCTAGTCATCACCACCCACCGCCAACTATTGGGCTACTCTTTTACCAACAAATTGTGGGATTGTTCATCACATTATACTGCTCCCACGGCTGAAAGGGCAACCATGTTTGATTCGATGGAGACTCGAACCCGCACCCCTAATATTACGAGTCGACCGCCCCAGCCACTTGGCCATATTCATGTTTCAAAAGAACATTCTTGCAGGGCATTTCTCTGATTTCTTGACTTCTTCCCATTGAGTAAACTGCATTTCCGTTGGGGTTTTTTTCAGTGGTTTGTGAAAGGATAAATGTCTGACGGTTGTTGACTTTCTAATGTCAGTCAAATAACTTCCTCTATTATACCAGTCACTAGGTCAATATTCAAACTCTTTTATAGCGATTAACTTGAGTCAGTCTATAAAAAACCTCTTCGTTTTTTCTTTCTTCTTCAAGTACTTACAATGGTTATTTCCTCACTCAGAGTTGCTGGTTTTCTTTATAATTTACTTTGTCCATCTCATTCTTGACTTTTATCTATTACGTCAACATTATTATTGGTAATTAATATAATTAATTCTGACTGAAATGAACAAGAACGATCTAGTGCCGGTTTTCTTGGTTACATTTACAAAAAGTGTATACATATATAAATATATACGTTTATCTTTAAAATTAATATTTATCTTACAAAAGCTACTTTTTACGCAGAGTTTAATTTATATTTATTTAGTGCTTTGCACAAGTCCCTTGTTGTCCCTAAACATTATATTGTGACTTTTTATCTTTATATTTCATGGTAAAGAGTAGTCCAAGAGTTCACGGAGGATGATATTAACAAGCTGCCTCATTTGTAGTGTATTAGCTTCAAAATTAAAGTCGGCTGAACATCCACTAATAAATAAACATATTGGTAATGATAGTCACTCTGGACAAGTTTTACATTATCAAGGAGACTGAGCAACGTGATATTTACTGTCTGGAACACAATAATAACAAACTGAGTCTGAAGAGTATCTGAATATAGCCAATCTTACTGGTAATCTCCACATTCACAAGAACTTCAAACAGAACTCTTCAGTAAAAACTACTGTCTTTTGTGACAAATAAACTATATTTTTTACTGTACTTGTTAAGACAAAATAAATATAAAAATGGGAATTTAAAAATATGCAAATATGGATTGTAAACAAAACAAGAAAACCGGATTGGAGATGGTGTGAACATTATTTACTGAACCAAAATAAGGGTTTCTAGTTTCCATGCTTTTACATTTAATTATATTTGGTGTTTTTAAAATGAACTTTCTTTCCTAATTCTTTTATGGCACCTATTTGCAGATTTTTAAATTCTCAGTTTTTACTTATTTTGTATACAGGATTATGAACAAAGGATTACTGGGTAAGGTAGCAAACTTTATACACTGTAATAATAATAAACATAACTAATACCCAGTTGATACGGTTCGTGATGATTTACTGTACTATTGACTATTTGACCGCATTTGTTTGCAATATGAAATGTTAAACTGCAGATGGAGATTTGTTTGAGAATATAGTGAGCATTAATAGCTGCCGCGTAACGACATTATCTTCATGTAAGTATAGTAAAGGAAAACTATATACAAGACACAAGCTCCACTACGTGAGTATAACATTTTACAAGTGCAATAGCAGTCTTTCAAATAAAACATGTAAGACTAAAACGTCACTATCAATAATTCTTCGTGTCTTTTAAAGTAATTATTCTACGATGGATATAATATTATGTGTATTGATTTATTTACTACTTCTCTTCATATAGAAAATAAGGGCTGGTTTCTTAAAAACACCGTTTGTTTGTTTAGAACTAAGCACAAAAGTACATGGGTTACCAAGGGTATTGAAACTCGGTTTCTAGCGTTATAAATTCGTAGATGCACCGCTGTGCCTGAAACTCGGTTTCTAGCGTTATAAATTCGTAGATGCACCGCTGTGCCACTAGCGGTGACCGAGTGTATAATTTAGAAAGCATTTAGTATCAACATGTTACGATCATATAAATATATTTATCTGTTATGGGCTGATAATTCTTCTTTCACCTTATATTTAACATTTTAAATGGGTCATTTTGTACTGCTTTTATTTTGTTTGTTTGTTTGTTTGGAAATTTCGCACAAAGCTACACGAGGGCTATCTGTGCTAGCCGTCCCTAATTTAGCAGTGTAAGACTAGAGGGAAGGCAGTTAGTCATCACCACCCACCGCCAACTCTTGGGCTACTCTTTTACCAACGAATAGTGGGATTGACCGTCACATTATACACACCCACGACTGGGAGGGCGAGCATGTTTAGCGCGACGCGGGCGCGGACCCGCGACCCTCGGATTACGAGTCGCACGCCTTACGCGCTTGGCCATGCCAGGCCATACTGCTTTTATTTTTACATATTTTTATGTAGGTATAGTCTTAGTAATAAACAACAAAGGGTTTAAAGTGTTTTAACTAAATTGAATATTTACTATTTAAGGTGTTTTTCGTCGTCACATTTTATACGGTTTTGTTGTGATCCATTTTATGAAACACTACTGTGGTTCATGATAAAATTTGTTTATTATGATTGTACTTGCTCTCTTTATTTATAGTAGTTTCTATATCTCTCTTAGTCCAATAATATAAAATTAAAAATCTTTCATTATTCACAATATCTTCATTGCCACACAAATCAGAAATCAGTACAATATAAAAATACAATATTAGAAACATTGCTTTACGTGTTCATTTCTGCAGCTGACCAACTGTAGTACAATTAGAAGTAATGTATTGCCGTCTTTTCTTTCCCTCCGTAGCTTCCTGGTTTATCAACACATACTTGATTATTCTATTATTCTCTGTGAAGAAGACACTATATGTATTATTTTTACACTGTTCTGTCTGAAGAAGTACAGAATTTTATTGGAGTTTAATTTTTCAAATGAATTTAAGATTTTATATGTTTTAGTTTGTGTGTTACTAAAATAAAGTCTTGTCCTCTAATTGGAATAAAACTTCTTGGTGTGGTAATTTTATTTTTATGTCATATTATCTGTCGTACTTTATGCAAGTGCTCTATAAACTTCACCCCTACATCACTTACTAGTAAGGTTGGTATTGAACCCTGGATATCCTGTACAATGGTCAAGTGGTTTACCTACTGAGCTAATGTACTGGATATTCGATAACAAGGTCATTGGACAGCTTCCTCCTCAATGTTATGCATCTATAAATCGTATTTTACTTTTCTTCTCGTTACGGTACGTCAACCTATATCCATACAGGATTTTAAAATATTTTGCATTTTAAACGATTTAACTACTGAGTAATTAAGAAAGATAAATTAGTAGATAAATAAAACTGTATTTATATTCAACATCAATGTTTTTAAGCTTTTGATTAACAATAATTTATCTTTATTAACCATTTTATGATCACTAATTCTGCTCTTCCATCGACGTGGTTTGGCTTGAATTTTGCGCAAGGCTAAAGATGGGCTATCTGCGCTACCCGTCCCTAAATTAACAGTGTAAGACTAGAGGAAAGGCAGTTAGTCACGAGTTAGTATCTGTGTGCTCCATTCACCCACTGCATCCTCACTTAAAAATAAACAAGTCGTGTAAGAACACGTACTATCAGTCGAAGTTCCAACAGTTGAGCTAATCCAACCACTCGACCTGCCTCCTCACCGTTACGTGATTGGTGAAGTCTTGGAGGATATTTTTGGTGTAACTAACAACAGGTTGGTTAAAGTAAAGAAAGAAGTTGACGTAGAGAAGTTAGTTTTAGGTACTATAAGTAGCGTAAGTAGAAAATAAAATTAAATAAGCAACTATGGCTACTGCTGGCATAGACACCACTACTACCAGAAGGGCTGACGATAATGTGGAAGCTGTGTCAGATACACCCACTCAAGTAGGTTCGTAAGGCACTAGACACTACTACTACTACCAGAAGGGATGATGATAATGTGGAAGCTGTGCCAGATACACCCACTCAAGTAGGTTCGTAAGGCACTACACACTTAACGGGCACGATACCTTTTTTTCACTGTAAGCTCGACGAGGATGTCGAAAGTTTTATAGATGCATTAAATGAAGCTGTTAGAATATCTGGTTGGACTGACGCACAGAAATCAGACATTTTGATACTAAGAACAGCAGGGAAAGCAAAACGTTTCATTGAGGAATTGCGTGAAACTGTAGATTTTCAGTTTGTAACACGTATGCTGACAGAAGAATATGGTAAACGAGAAACGGTAAGCACAATTATGGCACAATTACGAAATATGAATCAAGAAAAAGGTGAGTCTGTTCGAGTGTTTGGACATAAAGCTACAAGAACAAGGAAATAGATTACGTAGAACTTAGATTAGATGATGATCCAAGATACACTAAAGTCTGAGTATCAGCGAAGGTCGCTTAGCGATAGAGCTCGGAGTGATGTTAATGAATCCAATACCCCACGAGCAACCTTATTAGATTTAATCGAGGAAACAAGAGAGCAACAGATATACAAACACAAGCAGTCTGTAATAAGTATGATAAGTAAGAGTACAAATGAAACAGTAAACTGGCGAAACGGACAAAATAAGTGCGAGGACTTGCAGTGTTTTAAGTGTGGTAAGGTTGGCCACACAGCAAAAAATTGTTTTATAAAACAAACTGAGTCTGTAAGTTGTTTAACTGTTGTATTTTACGTTTAGTAAGGACTTTACAGTAAGGGTTAATTCAGAAGTATAAGATCTTAGTTAGACGATATCTTGTTGAGATAGAAGATTTGTTATTAGGATTAAATGATATTAAAGATAACGTTTAGATTTCAGATTTGACTCAACAGAAACGTGGTTTAATAGAGGCAGGTGGAAATGTCCTGAAAGTAGTGTTCGGAACCGCAACCACATGAGAATTCGTTTGACATCAATCCTCATGTTATGATATAAAAGGCTGTTAAGTGTATATGTTGGTAATTTATTTCGAGAGTCAATATTTTATGATTGTTTAGTTTTGTTCGTAACATGATATCTACAAGTAATTAATTTGAGGGTCAAGCCCAATATTCGTTGTTAAAAGATTAATTCAAGAGGTGGGATGGTGATAACTAGCTCCCTTCTCTGTAGTCTTTGATTGCTAAATTTAGGACGACTAGCGCAGATAATCCTCTTGTATATTTGTATGAAAAACAAAATAAATCGTTTATACCTTCCCAGTGTACGCTAACTTCTGGAAGAATATGTAATACGTGATAATATTCTAAATGTATATATATTATGCAATATTTTCTTCATAAACAATTGTTAAAGTTTCCGATAAAAAGTACAATTATTATTAATTAATCGTAATTATGAGTGACAGAAAAACTAAACAGTACTCTATGATTTCTTTATCTTACGTTACCATTTCATCAATCTAGCGGTTTTTTTGGCAAGAATATCTAATATGAGCGCCTCTAATTATGTTCAGGATTTCTCAAGTCCTGTTAAATATGTCGTCGAAACGCTTGGTGTAAAAGACCCTGTATTGGCATTCATATTTTCATTTACTATCCTTCTATCCTTGCTTTAATTTTGTTTTACTGAATATATGTAAAAATGTTGTATATTTATCGATTTTAATGAATTAATTAATCATATGTTTAATTCCTGAATTGTAAAAACATATATTTTAAAGTGTTGTCATGTAGCAACAAACTGATTCACAAAAATAAAATTCCGAGGCTTTTGGTTTGTGTGTGACCCACCATAACTACAAGAGAAAAGAACCTAGAAACTTAAAATTTTGCACACACACTACATGAGGATATTATTACTTATCCACGTGTGTGCGCATCTTTTAAATGAGAAATATAGTGAGAAACTACAAAGTAGAGAAGAGTAACCACCATAGCACCAAGAATAAAGAATCTAGACACGGATATGTTGCACCCACCCACACTTAAGGTGTGCACCTAGGTATTACTTATCCACGCGGGTGTTCAGATGTGTGAGAATATTTTTTTTATTATGCAAATTAGCGAAAACCACATATTAAAGAAATGTCAGCGTCATAGTTAATCAACAGTATTATAAAACTGTTTATAGTAAATGGCATCATTTAGTATTGAACTTCGGCTTAACGTTTATCTAAAATTACAAGAATTTGTTTTCAAGACTAAAATACGTTTTCATTAATAAAATGTCATACATAGAATTGTTTTAAGTAAAAGATGGCGCTAATGTAGCAAGTCGGATGAAAATATACAATCAAAGTATTTTAGCTCATTTATGATCGAGATCTAAATAAGTAAGAGATTGTGTAAATTTAAAAAATGTGATCTATATTTGACAAAATATACCTCAGAAAGAAATCCACATCAGAAAAGGATCCCTCGTTACATATAGTTAAATAGCCAAGTGAGAGACCAGTTAAGACAACGGTAGGGTTTGCTCCTATTTCAGACGGGGCCCGACATGTCCAAGAATGTTAAGGCGTTCGACTCGTAATGAGAGGGTCACAGGTTCGAATCCCCGTCGCGCCAAACATGCTCGCCCTTTCAGCCGTGGGAGCGTTATAATGTGACGGTCAATTCCACTATTCGTTGATAAAAGAGTAGCTTAAGAGTTGGCGGTGGGTGGTGATAACTAGCTGCCTTCCCTCTAGTCTTACACTGCTAAATTAGGGACGGCTAGCACAGATAGCCCTCGAGTAGCTTTGTGAGAAATTCAAAACAAAACAAACACGAACCTCCTAATTGCAATACACAAAGTTTCAGAATCTTGTCACATTTATAATATTTTAACATGTATAAAACCTGAACGAGATTCAAGAGCTTTCGAAAGTCTTTATTCAAAACCTAGAGTTGTACAACTATAAAAAGTGAAACCAGTTTAAACATGGTGGTCTTTTCTTTGGATACTAACCTTTATCTCGATCATGATAATGACGAGTTTTTGGACATAAGTTCATTTCATCAACTTGTCATAAACATAAAAATCCTGAGCTGAAACAAGGCGCGTCTTTACAAATATTCTGACTGCGTGTTCTACATGATCAAAGTGTATTTCCAATTAACTTCTGTGGTCTCAGAATAAATACAAGAACAAACGACGTTTTCACATTACAAGTCGACCGAGCCTCCTCTGTGACACAACGGTATGTTTGTAGACACCTGTGTTTTGACCCTCCTTCATGGTACGTCGACGCTGCTGCAGTGATCCGGCGGTGATCCTGTATCACGTGCCGGTTCCGGTTCCCAGCCACCTGGCTTTTCCTTTCAGTATACACTTGCCATCTTTAAGTACATCATCTGGCTTGCTCGGAACAACTCGGTCTACGAGCGGGCTCTGGTGTCATACTTTTCGATACTGGATAGGGCCAGATATCGGCTGTTACTCTGTCTTGAGGCGGAGTACCAGCGCCTGAGTCCCGTAACGTTTTACCATCTCTGGTGGCCGGACGTCTCGCCCCTTTGTATGTTGGTGAGGGAAGGTGGGTGGAGATCAGCTTCTGAGCCTCCTAGCCTCTGCTCTCGCTTCTTTGTTTTAGTATATCTTTAATGTTTTTTTCTCTATTTGTATATATATTCATGTTTTTCGCTTGTACATATTTCATGTCTTGCCTTTTGTACTGTTTTGTTTGTTGTACATAAATTCAAAATTAGAGCAAAAGAGATATCTGAGGCCTTCATAAAGAAAATTGTAGCAGCTTATGACTCTGGTAGAGAATTTAAAAAGATCCCAAAAGATTTTGAAATCAGCCATTCCACTGTCCGGAAAATAGTCAACAAGTGGAGGGCTTTCAAAACAACTGCCAATATGCCCAGGTCAAGTCGTCCAAGCAAGTTCACACCAAAAGCAGGCCGCAAGATGCTAAAAGAGGTCTCCAAACACCCTAACATGTCATCACATGACCTACAAAACGCTCTGAATACTGTTGATGTGAAAGTGCATGCCTCTACAATGAGAAAGACACTGCACAAGTTTAACTTGCATGGGAGGTGTGCAAGGAGGAAACCTTTTCTCTCTAAGAAAAACATCAAGGCCAGACTGAAGTTTGTCCGAGAGAATGTAGACAAAAGCCAGGACTTCTGGAATAATGTTCTTTGGACAGATGAGTCCAAAATTGAATTATTTGAACACCATACAAAGGACATTGATAGTGTAAACCAAATACAGCATTCCAGGAAAAGAACCTCATACCAACTGTGAAGCATGGAGGTGGAAGTGTCTTGATTTGAGACTGCTTTGCTGCAGCAGGACCTGGACAGCTCACAATCCTAGAATCCACCACGAATTCTACTGTGTATCAGAGGGTGCTTGAGGATCATGCGAGACCATCTCTACGAAAGTTAAAGCTGAAGCGGAACTAGACCCTGCAACACGACAATGACCCGAAACATACCAGTAAATCCACCAAGGACTGGCTGAAAACTAAGAAATGGAGAGTTCTGGAATGGCCGAGTCAAAGCCCAGATCTTAATCTCATTGAGATGCTGTGGGGTGACTTGAAACGAGCTGTACATACAAGAAACCCCTCAAACATCTCACAGCTGAAAGAATTCGGCATTGAGAAGTGGGGAAACTTTCTTCAGACCGATGTCAAAGACTGGTAGATGGCTACAAGAACCGTCTCACTACAGTTATTTGAGCCAAGTTAACACTAGCTATTAGTGAGTAGAGTGTCCTAACTTTTTTTCTCAGATAGAATATGGATTTTTGTAGAATTAAATTTATAGAAGATCTTGATAAGTCTTTTATTCAGTTTTAATTGTTTAATTATATTCCTGTAATTTCTCAGTATTATTGAAATTGGGATTAAATATCTTTATATCAAAAAATGTTACACAAATACACAGGCTTTCATAGGGTGTCCTCACTTTTTCACATCACTGTATGCGTGTTTTCAGTGTGATTGGTAATGTCCCAATACGGACGGCCTGGCATGGCTAGGTAGTTAAGGCTTTATAATGTGATGGTCAATCTAACTATTTGTTAGCAAAATAGAAGTTCAACAGTTGGCGTTGGATGGTGATTGACTAGCTTCCTTCCCTGTCGTCTAACACTTTACAATTAGAGAGGTTAGCGCGGATAGCTCTTGTATATCTTTGCGCGGTATTTAAAAACAAACAATTCCACTTCTGTTTATGTTGTTAAATAATTAGTTTGTTATGGTGTTTGCATCACAGAAGAAAAATTAAAATTGTACCTTGTACGTTTCAAGACAGTCAATACAGTGGTATTAGAAACATTTAAGTGTTTCGATATTGGAATAACCCTTTGTGTACATTTTTATATATCATGAACAGTCAGAACGAAGAAAACTATACCTCAGGTTCATCAATGAGTTCATACGCATCTGAAGAGTCATATGTCAAGAACTTACGTGTGGTTGGGGATGGAAACAAGACATGACAACTAAGTCATCACACGTGCATGCTCTGTCCTTATGAATGTAATAGAGAAAACAATATTAAATGACATTTCGCTTCCATGCACATGACATCCACAAATTACTTGAATACAGCAGTTCTCATTTCTCCAACAAATATGTATTTCGTTCACACACGTAATCCGCACAGAGTAGTGAGCACACGTGCAACTTGTTCTCGGTCCTTCTGTACAGAAGCATTCTTATGACGAAATCTGAGTGACAACAAAGGTCAAACATTTCATTTGTGGGCACTGCAATTATTCATGTAATCACAATAGCAACTTCGAACATCAGAACTTGAAGCTTCATGGAATTTAAAACAAAAATAAAAACAAAGGAGAAGAAGACGGAACATCATCCACTTCAACTTTACTTCAATCACAGATTTGTCCAGATGAAGATTGATATTCACCAATTAAAGTTCCAATAAATTTGTCGAGAATACTTCCATTGTTTTTTTGATGGTAACAACCATAATCAAAACTGGAACCTACACAGCCTTCAGTGAAACTATTCAATGAAACCAACGTCTTCGCTTTGTGGTTGACGCGATTTTCTTGCAGGAAACTAATTTTGCCTCTCGGGAGGGACCATTTTTCCTTCTCTTTCCGTCACCCTGTCCGTGACTTCTGGTCGTTTAATACTACACGTTCGCGTGAGGTGGGGATCCTTTTCCACCCGCATTTTCTTGGCACCATCCTCACGTCACATAGTGATGATGAGAGGTGGGTGGTGTACGTTGACGTTGTCACTGGGGGTCGTAAGATTCGGCTTGTCAATGTCTATGCGCCTGTCGAGCACCGGGTGAGGGATGCCTTATTTTCGGGCTTATACGGGTTCATGGTCACACAGGCCGATATCGTTCTTCTGGGTGACTTCAATTGTCTTTAGGATCCTCACCTCGACAAGATTAGGGGTGATCCTAGTCCTGGTGATCGGAGTACGCGGTCCGTGTGCGCAGTGCTATCGGATTTTGATTTTTGTGACGTTTGGCGCGCACTGCATGGGTCTGCTTTTGTGGGTACCTCGTCCGGTCGTGGCATTTCTTCTTGCCTTGACCAGGTCTATGTGACACCTGGCCTGCAGCAGAGCCTCAGCGGGGCTGCTGTTCATCGGGTTTGGGATGTCTCGTTTTCAGTGTCTGACTATCGGGCGTTTCTTGCCACCTTCCGGGATCTTGTTCCCGATTTTGAGGCCCCGGTGTGTGGAGGCTCAACGTCTCCCTCCTTGCCGAAGATGGTGTGGGAGACGCTTTGCTTGCCCTTGTTCAGGGACTGTTTTGTCGAGTCTCTCGCTGGGTCATGGTGGGCGGGTCTCAAGGAGGCCAGTGCTCGTTTGCCGAGGCAAGCAGGTATGCGGCTTTCGAGGACCCGCTGCCAGGATTTGTGGGGTAAGCAGGACATCTTGGCTGGGTCCTTTCGAACATTGAGGCACTATGTAAGGATATCGTTTTGGATTATTCCAAGCTATTCCGAGCGGCGAGCGTCTCTAGTCTGACAGAGTCCCTTGTTTCCAGTGCTGCCCCCAGAGCTCCACTGTGCAAGGCACAGGAGAAGGCTAAGACCAGCCACATCTCCAGTCTGATTTTGGAGAACGGGATGACGTTATGCAGTTTTTGCCCTCTCTCGATCCTTCTTTTCGGGACCACCTGGTGAAACCTCTTTTCTTGGATGAGTGTTCGTCGGCCATTTTGGTCCATGCTGCTTGGTAAGTGTCCTGGGGCCGGATGAACTGCCGGTGGAATTTTACAGCTACGTGTGGCATGTCATCGGATCCTCCTTCATCCGCCTCTTTAAGAACTGTCTAGCTGCGGAGACTGTCACCGGAAACACTGGAGGGGCTAATTACGCTTATCTGTAAGGATCCCAGCCAGTCTGAAGATCTTTCCTCGTGGCACCCCATTTCTCTCCTGAACGTGGATGCGAAGATCATTTTTAAGGCCCTGTGTGTCCCTTTGGGTGCAGCCATGCCTTCTTTGTGTCCGCTGCACTCAGACTTGTGGTGTGCAGGGCAGGAGTATCCAACAAAATCTGGTGATTCTCAGGGACCAGTTCCATTACATCTCGGATCGGGATATCCCTGCAGTCTTTGTGTCCCTCGATCAGAGCAAAGCTTTCAATCGAGTCCACCATGAACGTCTGTGGTTCGATCTGGAGAGGTATGGCCTCTCTCCAGTTTTTGTCCGCTTCGTGGTGGCCTTGTACACCTCAACTACGAGTAGGCTCTTGGTTAACGGGTACCTGACGTCTTCCTTTCCCATCTTGTAGGGGGTTCGTCAGGGCTGCCCGTTATCCCCAACACTATGTGTTGGTTATCGAGTGCCTGCTCTCTTAACTGTTCCACTCGGTCTCGGGTCGTGGTCTCCGGCTGCCGGGGGGTTCGTGAGTGACGTATTTGGCGTACGCAGACGATGCGAACCTGTTCCTAGATAATTTAATATCCTTAGGTTCGGCGCTAGCCATGGTTCATAGTTATTTTCCGACCAGCGCAGCCCAGCTAAGTGTCCCAATTTCTCGTGTGAGGGGCTCTGGCAAATGGGCCTCGTCTGCTAACTCCCCGTTTGGTCTGGATTAAACCCCCTCCCCAATCACTTGCTTTGAGTTAGTTTTCTCGCGGGCCCTGGGGCTCCTTTGGAGAGGGTGGTTCAGCGTGTTGATTCGGCCGTGCATGATGACCGCTACTGCCCTGGTGTGAAGGAAGATTCTTCCTTTGGTCAAGTACCTGGAGGCCGTCATTCCTCTGGATGACTGCGCGGCTCGGGCCATCGAGCACGTTGTTTATGCCTTCCTGTGGGCTAGCAACCCTGAGGCGGTGTCAAGGCACTCCTTGACTCTGCCGCCTCATAAAGGAGGTCTGTGTCTGTAACCAGTGTCTTTCTCTTTTTCTATTTGTCTCCTTCCATTGTCTGTCCACAGAGGGTCACCCCTGTTGCCACCTCATGCGATTCTTGGTTGGCACGGGGCACAGGCTCTATGATGTTCCTTTGAGCCTGCATACACCTATGTGATTTAACCCTCCACCCTGGTATATCGACGCTGCTGTCGCGTTACAGCAGTGCTGTGCCGTGTCTGCCGCGGTACCGATGGACTCGCGGTACCTCTACCGACTGCTGGTCCCTACTTGTACCCACAAGTAGGAGTGCTACCATCCCGCTCTACTGTGGGACGTTGTTTGGGGCCGCGTTGACCTGCACCATGTTGATCACCACCTCCAGGCTTTCAAATGGCTACTATCGCAGTTTGTTTTGGGCTTCGATCGTGGATGAGTGGTTGTGGGATGACATTACTCGGTTTTTGTCCTCACTCGACTCTTCCTTTCACGACCAGCTAGTGAAACCCAGTCTCTTTGGGTGAGTGTTGGTGAGCCATTTGGTCCATGCCATTTGGCAAGTGTCCTGGGCCGGATGGACTGCCGGTGGAATTTTACAGCCACGTGTGGGATGTCGTCGAACCCTCCTTCGTCCGACTTTTTAAGACTGTCTCTCTGCAGGGTCTCTGCCACCGGGAATGCTAAATGGGCTAATTAGAGTTATGTATAAGGTTCCCAGCCAGTCTGAAGATCTTTCCTCGTAGCATCCCATTTCTCTCCTGAACATGAATGCGACGATAGTTTAAGGTCCTGTGTGCCCGTTTGGGTCCAGTAATGCCTTCCTTGGTTTGCTGAACTCTGACATACAGATTGCAGGGTAGAAGTATCCAACAAAATCTGGTGCTTCTAAGAGACCTGTTCCATTGCATCACAGATTGGGATATCCCTGCAGTCTTTGTGTCCCTCGATCAGAGGAATGCTTTCGATCGAGTCCACCATGGATGGTTCGTTCTGAGGAGGTGTGATCTTCCTCTAGTTTTTGTACGATGTGTGCAAACTTTGTATACGACTGCTTCGATCAGGCTCTTTGTTAACGGGTACCAGACGTCTTCCTTTCCAATCTTAAATATAATGCAATGGCTGCTGCACGGAAAGGACAAACGGGTGGAGGCATCTGCTATGCCTCCTCCATCAAAGGCTGCTGTGGGTGGGGTGTCTGAGGGGGTACCTACCCCAGTAGCTGCCAAGTCCTGGGATGGTCTCAGGACCCTGCATAGGGCAAGGTCTTACTCACCCAACATTGAGGCTTTGGGCCCTGGGGAGGTGAGGGATGCTTTGGGAGCCATTTGGGTGGAGGGGCCTCCAGTCAAAGCAGGAGACACTGGAGCATCCCTGATCTATGTGAAGGGTTAGGCTTTCATGTTTGAAGGTGAGGATGTTGGGGACTGTTTGTGCCCACAGTGTCTTATTATTTATGTGCTTGGATACATGCTATAAAATAAATGTAGATAATGTACTATTCTGTTCAATAAAGTTGTTTAATAACCTAGGTGATTACGTTATTTCTAAGACAAATCGTGCCTGTCCATATCAGTCACTAGATGTTTTTAAACGTTATCTATGATATTCATACCAAGGTCAATTTATGTATAAATTTCAGAACGTCCCACATTATTATTCTCGTCTGCCTATACATATTTTTAGACTGATCCACAACGAAAAACAATTATAAAGAATTACAAGTTACTACCATACGAGGATAAGGAAGTTAAATAAACTTACCTCCTGAAGTTGGCATTCCAGCCCCCATTATGGTAGTAAGGTAACCATTAATATTCCAATACACAAATTATCCTAGTATAACATAGACCCAGCGACATGCACGAGCTGCTCAACACCACAATCAATATTGGCAGAGGTTTAGTTTAGAGAAATGTGATGTATTCTCTCCCCAACAGGGGTTGTAAGGAACGTTGTAGTTCATCTTAGTCCCCGTTCATGCAAGATTTACTTTTATTGGGAGTTTACCTGGATTTTGATTTGACTTGTTTAAGGTGATGAGGTCAAGTGGGGAGGCATGAAACTGACACGTGAGAAAGGAGAGGGACACGAAGGTGCCATAAGGAAAGTAAGCCAGGTCAGAGGTCTTAGTCCAAGTGGCTAGACCAAACATTAACTGAAACGGCACGATTAGGGTCTAAGGAAAGATGTTAACGAGACTGGGATCTCGAGATCCAATACCAGAGAATTAGTTATGGGAGGAAACGGGAGCATCAATAAAACCCAGGACGCCGAATAATCTACCAACACCATCCTCGGAAGTAGGTGGAAAGAAAATAAAGGTTATTTATACGTATTGGAATAAAAAACAAAACAAGTGGATTAAGGAACAAATATATAAAAGTAACTGGTTGGCTGGTGACTTGGAAAACTACTAGCTATGGTCTTGTAGAACAGGGAATAACTTCAGGATGAAGTTATGTTCAAACCTGACGCCCAGAAGTGTAGAAAAACGAGAGTGGTGGTGAGTTGACTGGCTGTTCTTCAGCGAGTTGTTCTTCATCGGTTTGGGATGATTTGTTTACTGAGTGCACGTGAACTGGTTCTGTTTGAACTGACGCTTAGATAGTTGTAATGCAGTGTCTGGTGATGGTTGTGTTCCTTAAACCTAAAACTGAGGTCTGGCAGGAGCTGTCACTTGTCTTCCTTGGATTAAGTCTTCATATGTTGCTCGTAGTGGAATTTGTCGATGTTGAATTACATGAATTTGCTTTAGTGTTTTTTTCCTGGCCGGTTCTGGGTTTAACAGTATTTCAGTGGTTGACCGTTGAACGTCGTCCATTGATTGTCAATGTTATCTGGACAGTTTATTAGGCCACAAGCTTGTGGATCTGCGATGCGGGCGTTCGGCACTGAAGTGAAACAGGTGATAGAAATACCTGTTACGTCAAATAAATTCAGCAGGAGACTTTAAGGTTGTCACTATCTTGATGAAATAAGTGAGCAGGTTGGTGTGTCTGGAGAACATTCGTCGTATGGTGTGTATTGTGGTCTGGATTTGACATTCGTGGGCTTGTAATATATTCTGGTTGGGTTGACGCCTCTGAGGAACACAGAGAAGAGACAGACAGAACCTTTAGTGGGGGAAAACAGACTATTCCAATGTTAACAGTGTAGGAGGTAAAGATTCCGCCGAATTTGCATGTGCGATGAAAGGGGTTACTTACAGCGGCGTAAAGTGCGATGATTACCGGCGAGATCAGTGGGATGATTAGCGTAGTTAGTCCTTACATTTTGAACGGCATAATTGCAAAGATATTAGCATGGTTTAGCGGTTGGCGGGGCTCTACCCGTATTTCTTGGTATGCATTAGAGTTAAATTATTTCGTTCCCCGAAGGGGACAAAAAACATCACCCGGTCAGAAAGTATTGTTTCTCTTCACTCCAAACGCGCTGGAGTTAACTAAGCACACACTTCCGAAACTTTTTAATCGAACTCGGAATAACACTGTGTTACCACAGTAGAATGGTAGTAGTAAATTACCTCGTGATAGTGATAGGTATTATTGTCTCTTTGAGGAGCGTCAGTCGAAACTGGAAAAAGGACGGCGAGCTGGGTTGCGCGTGAAGAGTCGGACGAGAAGTTCAGCTTATACTTTCTCGTTGTTATTTTGGCGTAGATGTGGTCGAAGCGAAATGAGCAAGTAGATACAAAGGCAACAAGTTGATGCAACTAAAACACATGACGACTGTAATTTACTATAATTGTGATTGGAAAGGCTACAAATACCATATGTCTTCTTACCCGTCGGATGCTCTCTTTCAAAAGCCTTCTTCAACGACGTCGACCGCCCTCAAATGTAAGTAAACAGGAATGATATCATTGCAACGACAAGACCTGCTGCCAACTCTTCAAACCCTCCTCCCTTCCAACAAGCCTTTATAAGGGATAAAATGTTTATCTACATAAGGTAGTACCAAGTTATTAAATCACCTTAATATCAACTCCAAATAGTTACCAGAAAGTTTCTGTAAAATGTTATTAATTTTTACTTTTTATTTATCTGTTACATTATTCTATATACCACAGAATATTTTAATAATTTTATTTAGATTTACTTTAATAAATATAATAAATAAATATAAATATATCAATATTTCAACATCATATTCATGCATTTACCACATTTGTTTTACTTTTTGTGTGCATTTTTATTAATACGTTTTATTAAATTAGATATAAGAGAAACAATGTTTCATGCCATAAGATAATATTTTATTAAACATGATTTTACATAGTTGAACTTCAACTATTATACATAATACTTTGTACATTTAATTACATTTGAGGGTAGGTTGGTACAGATACTGATGTGGTTTGTTTGTTTATTTGTTTGTTTGGAAATTTCGCACAAAGCTACTCGAGGGCTATCTGTGCTAGCCGTCCCTAATTTAGCAGTGTAAGACTAGAGGGAAGGCAGCTAGTCATCACCACCCACCGCCAACTCTTGGGCTACTCTTTACCAACGAATAGTGGGATTGACCGTCACATTATACACCCCCACGGCTGGGAGGGCGAGCATGTTTAGCGCGACGCGGGCGCGAACCCGCGACCCTCGGATTACGAGTCGCACGCCTTACGCGCTAGGCCATGCCGGGCCTACTGATGTGGAATAAAATATATTTGGTACAAGTGAGTCCTTCCTTTGTAACTGCTCGCGCATAAATATATAATAAAAAGGGAACATACATGTACAATATAGTAATTCTAAAGTTGTAAAAAAAGAGTAAGGAAAAACATCTCCTTCAGGTAGCTTGTTACAGTAACATAAAGATTTCATGTTACAAATAGTACTGAAAGAAGAAAGTCGAAATAATACGTCATGAGTCACTTACAACATATAATCCCTTCTTCGGCTGAGACTTACATAACTACATTGATTTGTTGAAAAAGGAATAAACTTGTAGTAATTATATATAGCAAAACATGCGTTACCTGAATATTGATTTCAGTATTTATTTAATGCATGTTATCATGTTTGTAGTGCAATCAATACAACCAATGGTAAGCCAGTCGGTAAAGTAAACAATATTATTTATTTTTGCAAAATTAAAGAAGAAAAGGCTTAACAGATGATCCACAACGTGTTGATGTATTTGTGGTGACATCAAACATCATAATATTTCGTGGCCATCCAGACACTAGTCCAACGAATGTCAACATTTTCAGAGTTTAATATATGTGTAAAAAAATGTTTTTCTCAACCAACCCAGCCGTTTGTACGTGAAGATTTTTCTCTACAAGTGGGTTTTCTCGTCTTCACTGATTATTTCCAGAGTTTCTGCCCAAGGTGTTGTCAGAATAAAATCAATCTATATGTAATGTTCACTCATCTTTAAACATAAGCATAGATGTAGCTAATTAGATACTAGAACAGATCGAACCAAAACGTGTTATACAGAAGTCTGACAAAGATAAGTCAACAGTCCTTAATGTTTAGTAGTCGTCTTTGGATCCGTCAGATTCTGTACTCAGGAATTTCATAATTCCTTTTCAAGTAGAACACTTAGTGAATGTCGAGTCTTATGTAATTACAGGTATTACGACTTCTGGATTTAGTAACTCATTTTCAATTGATGTTGAATAATCCAATTTAGCATCTGGTTCTTTACAACTAGATAATATTTTTAAATACGAGACATGAAACGGTTGTACTAAAAATAGAAGTTCTTGTTCGTCATGTTAGGAAAGAATCAGAGTCAAACCTGTTCTCAGTTCTGTTTGTTTTTTTCTTCTATTGAACATTTAATTCAGAGGTCGTGGTACTTCCTAAAGTTCGTACAATAAACTGAATTTATTTTACCATTTCAACTGTTATACTTATACTACAAAGCTTGGCATGGTCAGGTGGTAAAGGCACTCGACTCATCCGAGGTTCGCGGGACCAAACCTCCGTTAAACCAAATATGCTAGACCTTTCAGCTGTGGTGGCGTTATAATATGACGGTCAATCCCACTATTCGTTGGTAAAAGATTAGTCCAAGAGTTTGGGTGGGTGGGGATCACTACCTGCCTTCCCTGTAGTCGTACACTGCTGAATTGGGGACGGCGAGCGCAGATAGTCCTCGTGTAGGTTTGCGCGAAATTCAAAAAGGAATACACCTTCCCTGAGATAACAAAGAGTAAAGTTCCTCTTTTAACACAACCATTTCATGTCTAGAATTATCTTGATCCATCTTTTCATTTTCTGGAGAGAGTAGTGATCCTGGATTTTGGATATTTCAAGAATTTCATCTGGTTCAAAAGAACCAGGTGCTAAACGGACGTGTTAATTGGTACTTCGTTAACTCAATAATTTAAAACGTATTTGTTAGTTAATTTTAAAAAGTAAACTTATTTATCTGTAGAAAGTTCTATTAGTTCTCTGATTGGACCTACACCTTGATGTGTTTATATTCTTTTTGTTTTTAATTAATTGGGGTGATATTATAGTGGAGTTTTGAAAGAGTTAATTGGTGAGAACATATAAACTAGCAGGTTACAACCTATCATTTATAACAGCCTCTGGTTCGTTAGAACCTTTGAGAACTGACGTTCAGTTGACCAACACTTACATACGTTGATGTGAGATGAACAGGACAACGATCTAGGAGGTTACAATGAGAGTTATCATCATCACTGTAGGTAGGAAGATGTTTACTAGAAACACAACAACAATAATATACACAGTTTCAGAAAGGTTCTTATTAACAGAGCAAGACAGTTATTAATTGGTTTAAAGATATTCTAGTTTTTCTGTCAAACGTGAGCATAAAGATACTTTAGTAAAGTGACTTCAATACAAGTATGTTACAACAATGTTAGGAACAGCATACATTAATACTAGTTGTCCTATTATCAAACATCTGTTATTCCAGTACAATCTCTATGCTTTAGGAAGTATCTTATAAACTATAATTTATGTTTTAATAATACTTTGAAGTAAATAATAAAATTACGTTTTAATTTTACTACTTATGTGCTAGTACAGTTTTAACATATGATTAAATTAATATTCACATTAAGCCTTATATTATACATATGTTACTAGACATAACTAATATATAATTGTTATTTCACTTGACCTATCTGTTGTAGATCACCACAAGCTGGTCGTATTTCTTCTATAACAACTTGTGGTGTTAAACCAGACGGTCATCTCTTTTATCGGTAAAGGTTGTGTAATTTGAACAAATGTTACATTTACAAGAACTGTATTTTGACATGATAATTAAACATTGTGTATTTTTCTGTACTAGTATTATTCTATTAACAAAGACTTTCAGTAAATGAGTATAATAGAGGAACAAAGGTGAGGAATCCGAAAGAACGTGCTAGCTTCAAGTTTTCTTCGGTATCAAATGGACTTTTAATATTTTCACAACAATCCGACGGACTATATCAAAACATGTTACTTGAATAAACAGTATTTCCCATATTTTTGTTACGGATACATGATCTTTAATCAGTTGTGATAACACATAACGTCTCATATGAAAAATCACGTTTAATATCCTGTAAAACAACGTTGTCATAAGGTTAACCATGACAACTTGGTATACATAATTTCACGTTCTTATTTAATAACCTTTCACAGTTCAATCTACTTATAATGACAAAGTATGTAGCATAGAACGTTTCCAACATGTGATTCTATGGTTTATTTTATTGAAACTTTAAATGGTTGTGTGATTTACCTACTTCTTACACCTTATAATCAAAGAACATTAATATTTGACTAATATTCAGATCTATCATTTTATCAAGATTTTCTACATACCCACATCTATATTCAATAAAATCGGCCTTTTTATATATAAAAGGTAAAAATGTCACATAAAGCACCAGACCAGTGTCACTTGTCGTTGGATGTTTAAATGTCACATAAAACACCAGACCAGTGTCACTTGTCGGTGAGTGTTTAAATGTCACATAAAGCACGAGTACAGGGTAACTTGTCGTTGAGTGTCTAAATGTCACATAAACCACCAGACTAGTGTCACTTGTCGTTGGATGTTTAAATGTCACATAAAACACCAGACCAGTGTCACTTGTCGGTGGGTGTTTAAATATCACATAAAGCACGAGTACAGTGTCACTTGTCGTTGTGTGTCGAAATGTAACATAAAGCACGAGTACAGTGTCACTTGTCGGTGGGTGTTTAAATGTCACATAAAGCACGAGTACAGTGTCACTTGTACAGTGTCACTTATCGTTGGGTGTCTAAATATCACATAAAGCACGAGTACAGTGTCACTTGTCGTTGTGTGTCTAAATGTCATATAAAGCACGAGTACAGTGTCACTTGTCGTTGGGTGTCTAAATGTCATATAAAGCACGAGTACAGTGTCACTTGACGTTGGGTGTCTAAATGTCACGTAAAGCACGAGTAGAGTGTCACTTATCTTTGGGTGTTTGAAACGTTAAGATCGATTCTGCACAAAGTGATATTCAACCATAAACAAACAAAAACTAATCAATCAGGTACAGCTGAACATCTTCTTCGAGTGGAGAAGTGTGTGTAACAGATTCCAAGACTGTTGAAAGTTTCACATTTAATTCAGTAATGTATGAAAAGGAAACATTTTTCTCAACTCCAGATTTTCTCCAGTCATGTGAAACATCAAAAACATGTTAAACAATTATTGTTGTTAAAAAAACACCTTAAATTATAAACTGTTTCCACGTGTTTCCACAGTTGTCTTAAATAGAACAGGATTCTTTTATTTCTGCATCTTCATGTATGTGATGTTTCAAAGTTTCTACAGTTTTATTCAATAGACTTCAGTTCGTTTATCTTCTTAGCAACGTATCATGAGGTATGGATAAAGGGTAATTGATAAAGCATATTTTGACGATAACTAAACCCATCCTTTTTTTACAGATATTTAACAACTTGTATAAATATTCATATGATATCCTCATTCCGTTAGGTAACTATATGTATACGAGGGCTGTTCAAAAAATACGCGGACTGTTTGAATTGCGCGGCTCCTGTTGGTTCCAGGGGAATCCGCTTGGTGTCGCTAGGTTCGCACAGATCAGCTGATTACGACGCCATTTCCCGATTGCAGATATCTTCATTTGTGTATTAGCTACGCGGTTTTAAGTGAAGTGCGATTTTTTCGTTTGGCGGATTTCAGAATGAATCACCTGAAGGAGCAACGACTTGCTGTGAAATTTTGTGTTAAACTTGGAAAATCTGCGACTGAAACTTTTGCTATGCTTAACACAGCTTACAGTGATGTTGCTATGAAGCGTACGGCATGTTTCAAGTGGCATGAACGTTTTAAGGATGATCGACAGTCCATTGAAGATGATTAGCGTCCTGGACGTCCTTCCACGTCAACTGACGACCCACACGTCGACAAAATCAACACTCTGGTGCGGGCAAGTCGACGTTTGACTGTCAGAGAGCTTGCTGAAGAGTGTGGGATATCAGTTGGATCTTGTTACGAGATTTTGACCAAAAAATTGAAGATGCACCGCGTTGTAGCGAAATTCAGCCCTCAGAACTCATGAGTTTTTGGCCAAACACTCGATCACTGTTCTTCCCCATCCCCTACTCACTGACCTTGCTCCTTGCGATTTTTTCTTGTTCCTCAAACTCAAAAGACCCTTGAAAGGAAGAAGATTTAAGACGATTCCCGAGATTAAGGCAAATGCGACGAAGGAGCTGGAGGACATTACAAAAGAAGAGTACCAGGACTGTTTTAACAAGTGGAAACACCGTTGGGATAAGTGTGTGCGTTGGGGAGGAGAGTACTTTGAAGGGGTCCCAGACCTGTAACTTCTAAATAAAGTACATTTTGTTTTATGACGTCAGTCCGCGTATTTTTTGAACAGACCTCGTATATATTCACACACACACACACATATGTATATGCATATATATTTATAACAGGAATATGAAATGTAATTTTGTTTATCAAAATAAACTTTATTAAATATATATTAAATATAATTATCCTATTTATCGTCAATCATCGTTTACCTTCGAACACACCGATTGCTGATGTCTTGATATGACCACGTGTAAATGTATTATTGTCTTATATCGTGCCTCTGAGAAACGGGACTTTAAAGTTAAAACGTTAACTTTAAAAATTCCTTCTTTCAAAAATGCAACGTTCGACATGTTAATCCAAAGTTTTTCTAGTTTAAACTTTCAAACCAAAATTTGCAAAATTGGTTAGCTTGTCCGAGTTGTCTAAAGATACTATTGGTTTGGTTCAAAGTTACAAGAGAACTATTTATTCTAACCGTTAGTAATTTAGTAGTGATAAAATAGAGGCATCTACTCGTCACCAATCGCTCGTTCACAGGCGAATAGTGGAATTGAACGTTACAGTATATCCCCAGTCACACATCATAAATGGCGAACATGTTTGGTGGAGTAAATGTTGGATCATGAGCTTCGAACGTCTATAATGGAGGTACAACCCACACTGCAAGTGATGGTGTAGTGGGAGCTGCAGTCTACGACATGAGTGACAACATGTTCTAGAAGGTACTCTGTTTAATGCCCATGATGAAGCATCCGGAAGGGCGATAGATTTGCCCTCCCCTTGTCTTTTTATTTCTCATATGTCTCCTCAACAATACAAAGAGCATTTTCAAAATATTCCGTGTCTGCCTAGCACGACGTCGGAGGGGCCTACAGATTTTCATCAAATCGGACAAGACATGAAGATAAATATTTATACAATGAATAATATTCAACCAATGGTTTTACGTGTGATGACAGTTTATTCAACTTCATGTTGATTATAAACGTTAATCATAAATTACGAGTGAATTAATTTAGGGATCATGTTGGCGAAGCATGATTATAATTAATGTACTTGTCATCAGACATGAAAGTGAAAACTACCATACTTATAATACTATATTCTATAGCCAGTTCTTTGGAAACTTTCAGCAATTAGAAGGATACATAACAATAGTATTCAAATCACACTAATTCGGTCTTATCTATTGGACACGACTCGTTTCACTCAGTCCAGAGCTCATTAATAAAGTGCATTATTAAAAGATATAATATGACTAATACTTGTATATTATAATTGGATTTATTCGATTGTTATGAAAGTTACAGAATGACTAGTTGTGTTTTACATTCCAGGATCATCGAAACCTGGTTTTTAATGTCATGAGACTGAATACTTACTACAGAGCCACCAGTGGTAAGAGTGGAAGATGTTTTTTGTTTGTTTTTTTTTATAGACAGTCAGCTTCCGGTCAGTTACCTCTTTCTTTGTGAACCTGACGATGACCAAAGAAGGTCGAAACGTTTTTCGCTCCTCTACGTAATATATTTTCTCAACCCGTTTTTACATATATAGAAGTTCATGTTTATTTGCACTCAAATTTCTCAGAGCAACCTGTAGAGCCATTGCCAACCAACATTTGTATTTCAACATTATGATCTGACTGATTGAGCGTTTTATATTTGTTCTCTTCTCTTCAATTATTTCTTTGTTACTTTTATGTATTCTGATAATGTACTTTGTCATACAGTTTACTTTAAAGGAATGTTTATGTATATATATGTATTTATATATTGCATGGCGTAAAGCTGATATGACAGTCCTTTAAATATTATATCACTTCCATAAGGGACAAAATAATGAATTAGCCCTGCTATAAGTAACAAAGTGACCCATGGCGGTTACTATGACGATGTCTCGAACGAATGTTTTGTGGTATTCATTTCGTCATGATTCAGACTAGTTGTGCTCCACACATTGGACACATATTTTAATAATAACGGTGCAGGCCAAATCCTACTATTTAGTATGACAAGAAATGGAACAGGGTGGTAATGTGGACTATCTGCCTCCACTCTAGTCTGTCTCTTCAGACTTAGCACAAAGAGCATTGATGTAGCTTTTTGAAACATTCAACAAATAAACAACAAGCAGGATGACATCTTTTTAAATGTGTTAATTGCTTGTGTTTAGGTGAACAGAGTGTACCTTAACCACATCTGACAACTTTCGTTTTATATATATTGTAACATTTGATGGTTTTTGACAAACAGAAAGGCTAGAAAAGGATCACGTGATTTTTATTATGTTTTCGGGAAATATTTGTTTTCCATATAAAACAATTATAGCTATTTTTTATTTGTTCTTAAGAACAGAGCTACATTATAGATTATCTCTGTTATGCCCACCACATATATCTAAACTCGTATTCTAGCGTTGGAAAATCAAAGTCATATCTTTGTGCCACTAGGAGGCAAGAAAACTTTCTAGAGATATATTAATTTTTGTTAATTTTTAATATAAAATCCATGCCTTGTACCAGAAACACATAACTGTATGTTGTAAAAAGTTCTCACCAGATGTTACTGTTGGAAAAGAAGTGTGACGTTTTTATCTCTTCGGCTTAACGTTGATTTAAAATTACAAGAATTTGTTTTCAAGACTAAAATATGTTTTCATAAATAAAATGTCATACATAGAATTGTTTTAAGTTAAAGATGGCGCTAAGGTAGCAAGTCGGATCAAAATACACAATCAAAGTATTTTAGCTCATTTATGATCGAGATTTAAATAAGTAAGAGATTGTGTAAATTTAAAAATGTGATGTATATTTGACAACATATACCTCAGAAAGAAATCCACATCAGAAAAGGACCCCTCGTTACATATAGCGAAGTGTATTTATAAATTACATCAATAAAAAAGATAATAAAATCTTCAGATTTAGTTCTAGTGAAAGTCGGGTTCTTGTTATTAGGAGAGTACTTTAAAATTCTGTTCTTTGATAAACAAAGACTTGTCCTACGTATCGTAGTTATTTGCATAATTGTCTGAATTTAGAATACCAAAGTGGGAATTTTTATAGATTTTTCTTTATAGTGACATTTGATAAATAGTGACTCACTGTATTTATTATTTCGGTCAAATAGACACAAATATGCACGTTTATGTAATAGTGAGATCAGAAAATATAACTTAATTAATTGTTTATATTGGATTTACCTAAAATATATATTTTGAATTTTGTGTAATGCTGCAATTATTAATACGTAGCGTAAAATATCTTACATATTCCACATTCACTCTTTAGAGCAAAACAAAAATAATACATTATTTCTAACTAAATAACTAAAATACGTTGCTAAAATAACAATCATTTAATCAAAACTAAAATACATAGAAAGTAAATTACTGACAATAACAAAATGCTGTACATATTTTAAATGGTACAATTTTAATGAAGATTACATGATATTTGGTGTTGGTTAAAGTTGTTTCATGTGGATGGTTTCTTTAAGTACTAATTCCAGATCAGTGTTATCCCTACAAAGAATATTTATATTTTATAGTTCGTGTCCTGTTTCTTCACTTTGTTGGCGTACAAACGAAAACCATGAGTCACTGAACATTTCTGTGTATTTTCATGAACAATCCCATATTTTATTTAGCTCTTACTACTAGATGGCATTCGGCTTTGTCAGTATATCAGGCCATGCAGTTTTCTTGGGTGAAAATATGGACAAGCCATGAACAAAGATAAATTCGGATGTCTTTAGTCAGAAGAAATCCCATGTGTATGATATGGGGTTAAAACTAATTTAGAACTAAAACATAATTTGTGAGTTATGAAAATCAACTACCTATCACCATATTGCTTTGTATTTTTTTATCCTATCTTTTTAACTTACCTGTTTTTTTATCCTACACCAATTTGTGAGCACCTTTCACATGTTGAGTGCAAACCCACATATCATATTTTAAACTTGAAGTAAAACATTATTCTGAATGTATATTAACAGTTTTATTCAGAAATACTTTAGACTTTATAATTTTAAAACGTTCATTCAGTGTGTGTCAAGAATTAAAACCAGTCCAGACTTTGATGTTTGTTTATATGTGAACTCTGACGAGTTTCTCCAGTAGACATCCCACCTATTGACTCCTAATCCCAAATTCTATTATTTTATTTGTTAACTAATTATCATTTCTACACATACTAATTACTCGCGTCTCGTTTTTTGTACAGTTTTCTTAGTGGTTTACTTACTTCAATCTTTTTATCTTACCCTTTTATGATTTTGCAGAATTTGATCTGAACAACGACCACGACTTGTGAGTAACTTTCAGATGTAGAGTGCACACCTTTATATTAAATATTAAACTTTAAGTAAGAAATAATTTAAGACTGTACGAACAGTTTTAGTCAGAAATACTTTGTAATTTATAATTTTTTGGGACATCCATTCAGTGCTAAGTCACAAAGAAAAAAGGAAATCCAATCGAGATTGGACAGATAACATTATCTACTACTTGTTTTATACATACTGTGAACCGTGGTGTCTGTCCATCAGTTCATCTCTCTCCTGTTTATGACGGCCGCTTCTCGTGTTGAGTGTGAAAATCTGTGGATGAAGTCAAAGCTCAACATTAACTTTTTAAATAACAGTAGAACAGGTATGAATAATATTGACAACAAACAGGATATTCTATACTAACTTGTTATGAATTAATAACACTGTGATTCACATTTCAACTGACACAACGGTATGTTATTGTTGAGTGGTTCTTAACATGACTGAAATACTCAATCATTACTTCTTGTAGTTGTTGGTATAAGGAATATAGGTTCAGAAAGTTTGATTAACAACAGCAAAATACACCAGTCATTCAAATTAATATAGAATTTTGTCTAATGAACAATTAATTTTATGTTTAAGGACATTAAAGTCATTTGTTGTAACACTACACACAAAGAAATAAAGAGAACTTTAACACGAATTGTTTGAAAAATTCTGTTTGGTATTATATCTGAGATGTTTAACAACTTTAGGTTCAAATTACATACAGATAATTTGAACACATTTAATATTAGCATTTGGTTATCATTATATTACAAGTACCATGTTTTATATATTTTAACATAATTCAGTTTCCGTATAGTACAACACTTATTGTACAGAGTTTCAACGTTGAAATCAATGTTTAAATTATTCTTAGCGAACACAACAGATAACCAGATATGGCTTTACTGTAGAAATAACACACACATAATATCATTTAGTTTTATTTGATGTTATACTTGAAAAAATGTTTATTTCACAATATATGTTTCAACAAATTATTTATTAATATTTTATTCAGATATTTTGTACTTGATATAAAGTTTCTAGTCCTGATTTTAGATATTATCACATTATCATTTGTCATGTTAAATGTTGAGTTTTGTTTGCAGTTATATTCATAGCTAATGGTTTGTTTTGATTTACAGAATTCTACCAAATATACTGCAGCATCATTATCTGAGATAACTTGAAATTACTGGCTCAAGTGTTAATGTAAACTATAAAAAGAGACGAAAGAGAAAAGAGATTTCTGTTTGTCTGTCACACTAATTGGATGAATATTGGAAATGTTTGATTGGTTGACACAAACTTTATTTTGGAAGGAAAATGTTATAAGAATCGCAAAATGTGTTGTTAAGCATCGTTTTGAAAAAAAATTAAAATTATACACACATAAAATTGTATTAGATTATTGTACGCAGTCTAAAATATCTAGTTTCATACTATTTTCGATAGAATATCTCCTTGTTCTCACATAACAGCTATTATTGTTAAGTGCAGCCTTCAATATGCGAAAATATTTTTGGTTTCACTCGCCTTGAAACTCTCATCTACCGCACGTTTCATGTGCGTTGTAGCACGTAAATAAACAAGCACAACGCTGCACTGAAACATACTCTACTATCAAAGCTGACAACTGGCTTCCTATTTACTGTAGAACACAATCTTCAAAGTTGACAGAAAACAAGCACCAGAAGTGTGAGGAGAGTAAAGTATCTATGGGAAATATATTTTCAGTGTAAGAAAACATCAACTTTGATACGATATCTTACCCAAAAACACATAATAACAGGAATCTCATTGAGAATCTCACATTGACTTGGTGGAGAAACCTAGACGAGCAGTCCTCGGAAAGTGTCCACAAGATGTCGTTGGAGTGTGACTTCCCTTCTTAGAGCAACACACTAGTGAGATAACGCATAAACTAGGTACACTCTTTTTCCCATCTTGAAAGTACAGGTCACTACGTTGGGGGTAAAATGACATTTTTAACTGTAGATATCCTAGCTGGTCCCCCTTCTTTCCCATGTTGGGGGAGGGACATCTTAACAGATACAGTACATATAAAGAGGTCCACTTTCTTTCCCATGATAGGGTGGGGAGCATTTTAGCAAACACAATACATATAAATCAGTTCACCTGTTTTCCCGTGGTAGAGTGGGGAGCATGTTAGCAAAAACAGTACATTAGTCCACCTTCCTTCCCAGGAAGTGGGAAACACCCTTGTCAACACAATACATGTAAACGGGTCCACCTTCTTACCCATGGTTGGGTAGGGAGCATCATATGAAATACATTGCAAATAAATAGTCCGCCTTCTTTCCCAGGATAATGTGGGAAGCATTCTTCCTAACGTAATACATCTAAACGGGTCCACCTTCTTTCCTATGATAGGGTGGGAAGCACCCTTCCCAACGCAACACATCTGAACGGGTCCACCTTCTTTCCTATGATAGGGTTGGGGAGCATCCTAGCAAACACAATGCATCTAAAAAGGTCCACCTTTTTTACATGGTAGGGTGGGAAACATCCTAACTGAAACATTACATCTAAAGTGGTCCACCTTCTTTCCTATGATTGGGTGGGGGACATCCCAGCCAACACAATATATCTAAACTGGTCCACCTCCTTTCCATACCAGATCTCCAAAGAACCAGCCTGCAGGAGGTGGTATGAAAGGGGTTTCTCAGCCGACTGACATGTTCTTTGCCTGTTAAAGCTCCTTCTGAAACAAGATAAACCTTTTAACATAGTTAAGATATCTTCTCCGTTCGTTTGCCTTAGAGTTTTGCTCGTTAGACAATTGCCATCTTAACTCATGAGATTTCTTATAATTCAACATATGTCTTCCAACAACCTAAGAAACACCAACTTCCCGTTTTCTAGTTCTCTCTATAGTATTTAAGAAAAAATATTTTGTAAATTTACTAGTTTTTAATAACAGAGATTTGCTTTGTTTTTCGAATTACATTTTTTTCATTTAGTAACTTAGAAGTCCATATTACCACTTCTCTATCCTTTGTGAGAGAAGAATTTCTTCGTATAAGTGAAATTTCAACAGGGGCAAGGAAAGGAAAGTTACGTGTTGATGACGTGACAGCCACTTTCCATGTATTAGTGAACACCATTACGTAGCCTGCAACTTCATTCACATCTATTTGACTCACTTTCATCCCTTCGATTTCAATAAGAAATTTAGCAGGAGTTCAGCTTGTTTCTTTACGTTCATCTTCTTCTAAGGCTTTGTGAACTTCCCATTGAGGACAGTATTCGACTATCCTTTCATTATGTGGGCTTAATTTCTCATTTATATTCCATTCCAGGTCTTTTTCCCTCTTTCTCTATCCCGTTTGTATCAATCTAATCCTGATGCATTACTTGTTTTTCCTCTTTTACTTACATTTTAATACATACTGATTTCTTTTTAGACCAACTACATTTCCAGGACCATATGTCTGGTCCTTGTAGTCTTACTGATTCCTACATTAAGAATTATAGTTATTTTTACAAGCACTATCTAGATTCACAAACTGTGGTATAAATTTTGAATTATTGGAAAGCTGACCCATTTAGTTCAGTTCAACTATCCAGTACACAATTACCCTGTCTTTTCCTGAACCTTCTTTGTTTGCCTCCTTGCACGTTATGTCTTCATCTTATGTCAGAAGTACTACATAGAAATGCTGATTCCTTTTGGTAGTGGTTCTTGTTCCATCATATATTCTGCTGTGACTTGTTATATACAATATTTACTCCTCTGGTCCCACATGTCAAATAACGGATGGATTACAACCATTCTTACACATACGATTTCACTCCAGATCTTTTCTCCCTTACTATCAGTTCTAAACCTGTTCAGTTTCATCCTCTTTAGAATCTAATCTGTTCTCTTTAGGTGTGAAGAAATTTACCAACCCTCTTACAAGGTTTTACTTGGTGTCCTTTAAAAGATACTGATGGGGTTTAGCTGTTAATTTGTCCAACGTTTTCATTTGGAAAAGTTTTCTTCACTTCCTTGGACCATTACTCCATATTGAGGTCAATATCTCAAACGCCTTTCTTCCTATTCCCATTACTGAGTTCTGTAGATGCTTCCTTTTCTTCATCCATTGGTGTTATATTTGATTGTTTCAAACACTACATTTTCTCCTGTAATTTCAGTCAGATGGTCAAAGCGTTTGCTCTGCATCTCCTTTAACTTAGTCTATGGTTTGGTTATTACATGCAAAATAGCCTTCTGTTTTCATACTCATGGAAAGAGTCCTCCTGTCATATCTTCATTCTTCTGATGGTGGTAACCCACCTTGGGTGAATTGACAAAATGCTCAAATCGTTACTCACTCCTACCCAATACTTTATCTTCTTAATCCAATCATCTACCCTGTCCCCTACTGTGCTCGAGAACTTTATGTAATGGCTAGATAATCCATTACCACTGTTTTGGTTCCCTCACTTTGAATCGTACCAAACCCACACCTCTTCAGAAATGTTAATGTTTGCTGGTTCGGATACATCATTGAACAATAATCTCATCTTAAACATATGTACCAGCATAAGCAATCCCTCCACATCTTATTACTGACGTATTACTTACCACTGCTAGTGAATTGTTTGATTATGATCAATTCTGATAATTTCGTGATTTTTACATAAATCATAGAGCAGGTATCAGATCTTTGAATATGTTTTAAAACACTCAACCGTCATGATTCGGCATCTATCCAATAGATTTGCTGTATAGATTATTATGTATTTGAAGCAATGAACTTGAAAACAGATCATCTATATCATAATCTGCCTATCAAATAGCCGCTTCACTCACAAGTTTTGTGATGCGTATGTGTTCATTTGGGTAATTACGACTTATTTCCTCTCGAATAATGAAATTTCATGAGTGGAGCAGTATAGAGGGAGCTAGTAAACAATAACATCGGTATACATTAATAAGAATCACGTGAGTTTAGGTTGAAGTTGCCTGAAAACTAGTGTCATGCAGATACTCAAGGCAGATGATCACAATAGATATAATCTCTGTGTGAAATGGTAAGTATCTAATGGAAACACATTTTCATGTAAGAAAATGTTAACTTTTTCCAACACCAGATGTCTCCTGAACTAACCAGTAGGAGATCATGAAATGGGGGTTCCATTATTCTTCTCTACATTTGACGCAATAGTTTTATGATGTGTTAAAATTTTTCCTTCCTGTTTTTACTTCAACGTTTTTCATGATGTTTCTTACTTTTTATTTTCTACAGTTATTAAACAATTGTAGTTTTAAAATTCACTCCATTTAAACACGAATCTCAAATTTCATATTACTTTTCATACGTTTTCACCTGGGAGTATTTTTCAACACATTTCTCAATCGGTCCGAATTTTCTTTCTTTTCGTTCAGGTTGATGCAGTCCTAATCTGTCTACTAGTGAAGTAATGTCTTTTCTGGGGGTGATAGCAGTAATGGAAGTCCTTATACTCTTGAGTCACACTCACTTTCATATCTGTCACTAAGTATAACAGAATCAATGGAACCTGGTATCTATTCCTTAATTACTATAAGATCCTTTGTACAGTGTGTTCTTTTAATACCTAAGTGTTCTAATAGTTATCTAATCAGTGAAATACTCAAACTCTGTACACGTTTATTACCCACCTCAGAAAGAAAGGCTATACCTTTTTTGGTTCCCAATACCACATCGTTCTGCTTAGATGGTAAATTAATTCTGTGAAGATTAAACCAAGTTACCAAGTCACCAAACATGCTTGCTCTTTCAGCCAAGTGACGGTCAATACCACTATTCATGACAAAAAGACCAGCTGAAGAGTTGGCAGCCTTACACTGCTGAATTAGGAACGGCTAGCGGAGATAACTCTCCTGTAACGTTGATAACTTCTATTCCAACCTTGCAACAATAACTACAGACTAATTTAAAATTATATATTCAAACATCTCAGCCCACCCTCTACATTCTAACACTCGGTTACACAACCCCTTCCAAACATGTGGTTAGCTTCCGGTCAGTTACATCTTTCTTTCTTTGTGAACCTGACGATGACCGAAGAAGGTCGAAACGTTGTTCGCTCCTCTACGTAAAATATTTTCTCAACCCAAACGAGCCGTTTTTATATTATTTCTCTACAAGTGGTTTTTCTCGACATCAATGGTACTGAGAAATTATATGAACACCTAACAGCTCTCTTCAACTTATCATTTTCAGCTGGATACATCCCTGTTTCTGGAAAGGCAGCAGTAATTTTAATGTTCCAGAAATAAGGAAAGCCAGCAAATAAACCAAACAATTATCGCCTGATTAGTCTAACTAGCTGCATAGGAAAAATTTTATAAAAAATAATTATTAACCGACTATCTATATACTTAGAAGTAAATTCAAAATTACCTGAAATTCAAAACGGATTTAGAAAATACAGACAAACTACAGACCACTCAATCAGATTAACTGAAACAATTACAGACAGCTTTAACAAAAACGAATGTACTTTAGCTTGCTTTCTCTACATTGAGAAAGCATTCGACACGGTTTGGCATAACGGATTACGTCACCAGTTAACGGAAATGGATTTACCCCAGGATTCGCTGGCTTTCTAACTTTTCACCTGAGGCAGGAGTCCCACAGAAAGGAATAGTTAGCTCTATCTTATTTATCATGTGTGTGAGTAATATGGCACTGTCAGATCTAAACTAAGGTTTTGCATCACAATTTGCTGAAAATGTAATGGCCTGGAAATGTGCCTCCACTACTTCAATAGCAGCATCAAACCTCCAGCCAGTCTTGAATAATTTAGAAGAATACTGCCAGAAATATAGAATAAAAATAAATATTCCGAAAACTTAAGTAATACTATTCACCAGATTAAATAAACTGAAAAATACCATTTTTACAGACTGCTACTTCGGCTACATTTTTAGGATTATTTTACGATACCAAATAAACGTGGATACAGCATACTAACAATATCCTGATTAGAATCTGGGAAAGATCAAATAATGCAAGAAGTTTTTCAGGTAAAAATCAAGGCACATCACTCGATAATATAATAAAAATTTGCAAAACATACATTAGACCTATAATAGAATACGCATTACGTTCAAAGATTTGGCTTGTTTGTTTTTGAATTTCGCGCAAAGCTAGCCGTCCATAAGTTATCAGTATAAGACTGTAGGAAGGCAACTAGTCATCATCACCCACCAAAGTTCTTGGACTACTATATTACACTGTATAGTTTTCACTTTCAACAGAATTTATACACTAGTCTGAAGGTGAACATAATAAACTACAAACAATGAATATATACAATCACCTAGTGTATGACTTCTCTGAATCCTGAATAATTTCTATTCAAATGAATACTTCACTGTAAATTAATGAACTAATTGTTTAATTGTATGTATATCGATGTACCTAAATATATCTTAGTATAGTTTAGTGAATCTCAACTTTATGTTCCCTCCAGCTGACACCTAAATTGAAACATTGAAAACATAATTTAAAACCATGTATGTTTGTATGAAATAAGTTTTTAAACTATGTTGTTTATTTTACGGTTTTCTATGAAACTCAAAAAAAGTTGAGCTGTTATGTTTGTTCGATTTCAGCTTCGATTCAAGTTGTTTTTTTTCGATTTCAATTTTCCAGTTCAATTCAGTTTTGATTTTAATTCCAGTTTTTCATATTTTTTAAAATGGTTATTACTTTCTACTGCAGCATTATGTACTCTTTTTTGTAACTTGTGACCTTATTATACATTACATTCACACCTATTTTTGAAACGTATATCTTTTTCATCTCTATGTATAAGTTTTTATAGTTAATCTTTATAAATTCCACACTTAGTAACTTTATCTATTTTTCCTTCTACTGTCCTGTTTCTTTTCTCTCTTTCTGAAGGATGAAGCACTGAGTTTGTCTCCTCCTCATTATTATTATTTTTGCTTCTGTTCAGTTACAATATTTTTAATACACATTTAAGACAAGTATTAATAAAATCAACGTATGTAACAGAAAACCGGTACTGTTTTATTTAATTTTCAAATTTTATTTAAACTCTTTAGTACTTTTCAACTCACAGTTTTACAAACACATTTAGTTGTAAAAGAGAAATAGTATTTGTTTTGGAATTTCGCACAAAGCTACTCGAGGGCTACCTTTAGCAGTGTAAGACTAGAGGGAAGGCAGCTAGTCATCACCACCCACCGCCAACTCTTGGGCTACTCTTTTACCAACGAATAGTGGGATTGTTACCAACGAATAGTGGGATTGACCGTTACATTATAACGCCCCCCTTGGCTGGGAGGGCAAACATGTTTTGTGCGACTAGGATTCGATCCCGCGACCCTTGGATTACGAGTCGAACGTCTTAACACGCTTGGCCTTGCTGGGCCAGAATAGAAGGAACAGGAAACAAATTGGTGAATAAAGATGCTTTAAGTTTCATTACGTACATTTTAGGGGTGGTTGGTAGAGATTGTGATGATCTCAGTGGATTTATTAATACGCAGGGTTATCATTACTTTCAATCCGGGATAGTTTCCTATTATTATTGGTAATGAGTGGTATAATAAGGTGCTTTGATAAACTAACTTCCCGAGTTGTAATGCTGCTGTAACAAAAATCAAAGGAATACTGGTAGTTTATATATTGCGCATTTAGAGACAGAAAGGCAAAGTACATCAAAATTTAATTTTTCACTGAACACTTCTGACCATTCAGATGTTTTTCAACAAATAAAGGTTTTTCAACAAAATACCTTAGATTATCTTTTCGAAACAATTCACTAAAACCGAAGTGAACATTCAGTTTATAATGCCACGGTTCTTTATCTGTTGATTTCAAGATATAATGAATAAACCAAGTGCTATTCACTGAACACGTTCTTAATGGGAGTAGAATAGTGTGGTAAACAAATGTATTTCAAAACGTTCCTGAGATTAGGTATGAAAATGCGTTGATCTTTGAAATTGTTGAGAAAGTTACCCATTTTTATTGACAAACCATTTCCTTTGTTTTCCAATTGTCGGATTCTGATCACCAGAAGGATGAATCATAAACATATTGAAATAGATAATTACAATTGATCGGAGCAAAATTGCATGGAGACGATTTCATAAAAGTTAAAGCCGTTTGCTGTGGTCCACTTCAGTAAGCGATTGAGGGTAGTCCATAGCTGCTGCTCAATGCATCTCGTCTTTGACGACTGACACGAGATGTGAAAGTCGTCGACAGAGCCCGTTTGCAATAGTGAGAGGAAGATTTTCAGTGTTGGCATTATTCTTTAAAGTGAAAAGTGCGATACTCAAAATACAGCCTTGAGGGACAACAATTCCTCTAGAAAAGAACTGGAGTAATGAAACCTCATACTTGGAATCTCCTATTCATTAAAAAAATTAAAATGGTCAAGTGACCAATTACATCGGAGATTTCGCAAAATGCCAGATCTCCATGTTGTATCAAGCCTTCTCAGTGTCAAAGAATATTGATACAAGATGTCGTTTGAGAAAGGCTTCTCTCATGGACGTTAAGTCGAGTGTGGATTAGAGTCATAGAAGCAATCAGAAAGAAAAGGTGATTACTCTACCCTAGTCTTGGTGGCTAAGAAGGTGGAGGATGAAGCAGAAGAGCTAGATATCCAGTAAAAAAACAACAAAAAACTTCTACTTGCTGTATGAGACCAAGATCAAGAGGAGGAAAGAATAACACTGCCCACCAACCTTTCGAATCCTGTCCTATATGGCTTTGGAACTGGTGGTACAAGATATGCCAGTTATGAACTAAATCTAATATTCATTATGGCTTTGATTTCTTACCCACTGAGCATGGATACGAGCCTACTGGAAAGTAATGTGGTTCGAGAGTAGGATATCTCGAGAAAGTATCCTGGCTCCTTTATTGAGCCTTTCTTGCCATATGACAGGCAGGATTTCATCACGGACGAGAATATAGTGGAAAGTGTGTTGAGGTTTTAGGAATACATTGATCAAAGGCTTGTTTTTATACAGTCACTTATGGAGCTGCAGTCGTCTGTTGGTAGCTTACAGACCAATACAGGGTCCAGGTTGTACAAGGATAGTGAAAGAGGGGTAGTTTGCTTGATCCAGCTTCTATCAGGGCACTAAAGTCGGGTTGCATCGAGCATGGCCATTATTTCTCAACATAGAGAAATGATCACCGCCTCGTAAATTATCGTCAACCCTATCTGAAATATGGGAGACTAGTGAAGGGGAGCAAATTGGGAGGTATATAGTAGGGTATGAAAACAAGTAGAACTAATATCGAAAAAGTTGTTATAAGAAATCATGTGCTCTACAGAGTGACCCTACTATCAATAGAAGGGCTTCCCTAAAGGGAATGATATACATTAAAATCCCAAGGATGAAAAAGGGAGTCGACAACTGATCAGCGAGAGCATCTAGGTCCAATTGATGATGTCTCTTCAGATGACAGGTAGAGAGAACAAACAGCGATTGTGTGACCAAAGGAATCACGGATGGTTTTAGCTTTCAAGGGAGTGTCGAGTGGCAGAGACATGATGTGCAAATGTTGATCAACCAATAGTGCCACCCCCTTATGTATTCGTTCATCACACAGGCTGCGATTTCTGTAAAAATGAAACTACCAGAAGGTGACTAATGGCAGGTTGAGAAATGTTTTTTTTTGTAAGGAGACATAGGATGGTAGGAAGCAATTAGTGTTTATGTGATCGAGATTAGAACGTAAGCCTCCATAGTTGCATTGTATAACAGTGGCTGTGTAGGCGAATTGGGTCGGGAACCCTTCTGTTTACCACCATGACATTTTCTGTTACTGTTCTTATTCGAAGGAGGTATGTAGACCTCCATGGATTTTTCCTTGGGTCTATTAAGCAGGTCTTTGCTGTTGGAAGGGGATTCCAGTGACTGAGGACGTAACTGAATGTTTTACATCTTAGGGTGAGAGAAGATGTATTCGAGGAAATGCCCAGAACTAAAGGATGTGGGTTTTGTTGGAATGTATGTAAAACAACAGATGGATGTTGAAGATCAGTGTGAATAGGTATGGATGTTAAGAGGCAAGAAAAGTAGGATGAGAGAGCTAGTGCAATTAAGGCAATGAGGGACCATTTCACATTCGTAGGCATCATGGTCCCTGCTGCTACAACGAGCACAAGTCAGGGAACCACGACATGACGTCTTTCAATGACTGAACTTCTGATACTGGAAACAGAGGGTTTGGTATGTATGGTCGTAACCTGGAATTAAGATAACCTGTTTTGATGTTGCCAGGTGGACGTGGTGATGGAAATGCAAGAACGAGAATATTTGTTGGCATCATAATTCCAGCTTTGCAAACGGAAATACATCTCACTTTGCAAACTCCTTTAGTAGAGAAACCGGCGAGAATTTGACTGGGATATAAAAATTCTTGAAAAACAATGCCTCGCAATAAATTCAAAGTAGCATGAGGTGTAACCTCAATAGGTATATCCTCAATTGTCTTTGAATGCAAGAGGAGTTCACTGTGTTGAGATGTGGGTCTTTCCACCATTAATGTCACTAGATTGGAGCTTATTTACTGACTTTAGGGACTTGCTGACTAAAGCCCATTCTGAATAAGCAAGACATTTGGTTTGAAAGGTGTGTCTGAAAAGAGAATGTAGAAAGAAAATGGAGGTAAAACAGGTGGTACAGATGGTAAGGATTACTGCTCAGAATCTTCAAGACGTGTTTGTTTACCTATGGAGTGTTCCACCATTTGGAGGTTTTATTTGGAGACTCCATAAAGGGAAATTTCAGTTGCCACTGAACCCACCCACCATGGAGCCCTATAACCGGATGTACTACAAATGTCAAATAAGGTCACTTCAACAACGCAGGAGTTTCGTGAGTACGACACCCAAAACACCAGCATCAGATAATGTGTATCACACTTGATAAAAACATCCAACACTGGTATTTGGTTGTCCCTAACCCATGTGAACCATGTAATTGACCTAAGGGGGCATTCGCAAGGCCGCCCGTCTACAGAAATTGAAGGCCAAAGTGGTGTGCGTTAGGGTAGGACATACCAACGATTCTTTCATTTCACAGATTGCCACGAACGGGAAACATGCGGGTGGATGTGTAGATCACAGAGGCAAACTGAAATAACTGAACCTTACCTGTGTGGTCCCCTCACTAATGGGAAAGAATTCATACTGAGGAGAAATATTTTTAGAAGCTTATTTGTTAAATAAAATGCACACATTGTCGCCCATTTACTATTTATACCTCTAAGCTTGGATTGTAGTTGTCACCACAATAAGAAAATACTTTTGATAAATCATGTTGTTTTTTTGTTTTTTTTCAAGAGGTCACCAAGCAATTCGACAAGCTTTATGATGTCACTCATGGGACTAACTGGAAGTGTAGAAGACTTACCAACACTCCTTCCTCTGGGAAGGAATATTGCACAGAGACACGTATAATTAGAATCTTTTAGATTTGAAGTATCTTAAAGTGAAACGAATTATGCCTACATTAAATCTATTTAATATCTTCAAGGAAGGAATAATGGAATTAAAAATAACCCTCATTATTCGTTTTGGTAGAACGGATCTTCGGTTCAAACAACAGAGTTAAGAAAAGCAGTCAACATTTTAAAGTTGATGTGGATAGCACTGTGATAAGTAAAGATTGCTCTTTGGTAGGTTTTAACAAGTTCATCGTCAGGCAGTCGCGAACTATGGGTAGTTATGGAGCGAGTAGCTGCATATTTTGTAGTTCGAAGGTTTTGTTCGAGATATCACCATGTGAAACAAACAACCAAGATAATTACTGTAAACATTTGATTTTGTCTTCCTTGTCACAAAAGTTAGATATTTATGTAATTCGCTGTTACATGTGAAAGTTCTTTATCAGCTTTAGACATTCACTAGAATTTCCAAAATAAAAGAACGAAATTAATTCAACATGTACCGTTTTACAAATATGGTAAATACTGGAAAAGAAGTTAAAGCAAAATACTCTCAGAAAAGATTTCCCATAAGGTACCGCTTATGTAGCGGTGAAGTAAGGTTCAAGTTATCCGAATAATACAATAAATTTAACAATTTGCATATTACAATCGCTTTATTTACTCATTAAATAAACTGAAGACTTGTGAAAACAAGTTTGGTTCGAATGCAGGTTTACATTTTGCATGTTTCCTTTTTGGAGTTTATCATCTTTGATCCGAAAGAAAGTCAACCGGATGGGACACACCTCTAAGTGGGGACCATGGTGAGACTATACGTGTGTTACACTTATTGTTAGTGCAATGATACTGCTGTTTTTAGTAGTATTGTTACTATCTTACAGAGTAATATTCATTTGTGTTAAATTACATTTTAATATATGTGTAGTTGATATTAACTGAAGGCGCTCGTAGTAATGAAATAAGTTTTAGTTGTGAAGTGGAATAAAGGTTCAGTGGACGTACACAAGGTGAGGATTACGCCCTTTATAGAAGGGTAAAGATAATCACAAGATATTTAAAGATGACAATAAAAACCCAAACCAATACCAAAAGTTATATACCACAAAAGATTAGAATATGAATAACTTCTGCTACTTAAGTAAATGATATAAATAACTATCCGAATATTAGGAAAACCTAGCATACCTTTACACTGACAACTTTCAGTTCTCTGTTTCTTGTTGCACACTAACATCCGTCTTTGCCACACGTGCATTTTTTGATGCACGTGCACATTTGATCTTCATGGAACAGAATGACAAGTGCAGCATAAGTACGCTGTGAATGCTACATTGATTTAAAGTTCCAGTACTAAATTAGTTCATTATTATACATTTAATGAAGCGTTACTTGGTTATCAATATTTCGAAGTAATACATATGTAGATTTACTTTGTGGTACTTACAATCCATATTACCCTTAACACGCTAAGTAAATTACATTTATATCCAGATCTTGTCACAAAGGCAAGATAAGAAACATTGCATACAATAGATAAAACATTTAAGTATAAAAGGTGATAATTGTGGGTTTAAAGATTTACTTAAATTTAAAGAGTTTGGTTAAAAGCGATGTTTACCTTTAGTTTAAAAGTTCCAACAATATATTGTGACTGTTGCAAATAGAGACAGTAGGTTCACTAATTATTGGAAATAGTACAATGCATTGTGAGAAAGGTTTGGTTTCGGTCTATATATATAAGACATTTTATGTTAAAGCAAAACTGATGAACTTTTAATAAAATATTTTAACAAATTCTAGTTATTTAGTTGTTTTACTACATCACCCTTACTTGACATATCTAAAATATGTCACAATCATTATCTGGACCTAACTAGTCTGACATACACAACATTACCAACGTTTATTTACAGACATCCACATTTGTGTTTCCAGCTTCCCCTACTTATCTATAATATTAAACAAAAACTCATTACCCAATACCCGAGACGTACATCTTAGTCACTATTTACAATATAAAAGTAAATAGAACGTACCTCCACATTTACAAGCTGTGTCTGTCATACTCACCAACCTTAATATGAAATTTATTTACAACAGTAGACGATACAAATAAACATGACAGGAAAGAAAGACAATAAATGTTAAAAGATATACAATGAAAAAACAATATTAACAACATGAAGTAAATATAATGAGTAAAAACAATCAATATTTAGAACATTAAATAAATACAAGGAAAAACAAATAAGTAAAATTTACCGGACCACAAAAGCAGACCCATGCAGTGTGTGCCACACGTCAAAAAAGCAAAGTCCGACAGCACTGCGCACAGGGACCGCGTACTCCGATCACCAGTACTAGGACACCCCCAATCTTGTCGAGGCGAGGATCGAAAAGATAGTTGTAGTCGCCCTCAAGGACGATATCGGCCTATGGGACCATGAACCTGTCCAAGCCCGAGAAGGCGGCATCCTTCACCCGGTGCTCGACAGGCGCATAGACATTGACAAGCCGAATCTTACGACCCCCAGTGAAAACGTCAACGTACACCACCCGCCCCTCAGCATCACTATGCGATGCGAGGATGGCCCCAAGAAAATGCGGGTGGAAAAGGATCCCCACCTCACGCGAACGTGTAGTGTTAAACGACCAGAAGGCACGGACAGGGTGACGGGAAGAGAAGGAAAAATGGTCCCTCCGAGAGGCAAAATGAGTCTCCTGCAAGAAAATCACGTCAACCACAAAGCGGTTTAACAGGGAGAATGCGTAAAATTGCTTGGCAACGCTATTCATTCCACGGATGTTCAAGGTAATACAGGAAAAACCCATCAATCAATCAGAGCGAAGGACTTAGTGACGCTGCTGCTTTGAAGACGTTGGCAGAAGCAGAGATGCGTGAGGCCTCTTCAAGACACCCGACCTCACATCCTCCTCGCAGCAGCGGCCGCTGACATCCGACCACCGCCTCTGCACGGAGAAACGTCCGGAAGAAAGTCCGGTAATATATCGGGACTTCAAGGCCCCCGCACCTCCCCACTATCCTCACTCAAACCCGAGAAACATGGAAGAGTGGGGAAGTCCAAAAGATTCAGGAATGAGCCAGGGGACGGCAGCTCATACAGAGTTGGGGGTCGGTGCAGCAGGGGAGGGAGCTGGTACGTCCACCGACCGCTCCCACCGACCCATTCCGAACAGGGGGGACTAGACCCTCCTCAGAGGGACCATCCCCGACACTAACAGGGGTGGGTGGATCGTGGGCACCCACACAGCCCCCAACACCACACCACCCGACAGGGAGGCCACAGCCCCCAACAGAGTCGGGCGATGCCACAGGGCCACCAACGTCATCCCGAAACTCACAGGGGTTCAGACCCGGGCCCTCAGAGGCCCCCCTTCACCCCAACGGTATCCGGAACGCCATCCCCATTCCCCGAGGACCCAGTCACCCCTAACTAGGTGGTCAGGACCTGACCTTCCTCAGAAGACCCTGCCACAGCCACCCCGGACAGCCTCCAGGACAGGCGCCCCCTCGGGGACCCCACCCACAGACATTGCAGGCGACCCGGGCGTCTGAGCTACCACCACATATGGAGCACTTAACGGTGCAGGCACTGTGCTCATGTCCAAAAGTCAGACAGGTCCCGCACCACGGGGTCTGGCAGTCGGCCATCAGATGTCCCTCCTGGCCGCAACGGCGACACAGGCAACGCATAACCGGATAATTACACGTCCTCCGGTGCCCTTGCACAACTCTAAAGTAGGGCCCGCCGGGTCCCCGTACCTACCTCAGGGCGCGACTGCTGCGCCTCAAATTCAATTTTCCGTACAACCCCATACGCCGTCAATACGTCCTTGATGACGTCATGGAGCATTTTAAAAGGTGCCGATCGGAGCGTGGTCCATTTAATGTTCTGTCTGGCCGGCTCCACGAACACTCGCTGGTCTCCCAAGGGAAAGTCTCCTTGGTCTAAATGGCCACGGGCGTGGGATGCCGACGCGAACGTCGCCACATACCGCCCGTTGCCAAAATGTTGGAGGCACTTAGTGTGGCTTCCCTGGACGGCATCGTTCAAGGAGTCTATAACCGCCGAAGAAAGCAAGGCCTGGGGCACCACAAAGCGGATAGACCGCGGCCATACAGAATAGAGTAGGGAGGCTGAAGCCATACAGACCTACAAAATTGTAAACACACACAACAACGGTACGAACGAGGCACACGACCAAAAGACACAGCCGAACACGATACTACACACGATGTGAAACAAAACAAAGAACCCAGACGGAACAGCAAACAACAGCACCCCTAACCACACAGAGTGTTGGGAAAACACAATTGGATGCGGCCCTAGCAAGCAGCACCACGAAGGGGAAAGAACCACCAAGCACAGCTACGACATCGTTCCCCAAGTCTACTACCTAAAACACTATTACACTCCTTTCTCTTCTAACTATAATTTCCACCTAAACCTAATGTGGTTGAAGTGTTTATTGGCATAGAAAAAGATTCGTGTGCAAAATGACCAACAACGTACCATGTGTTATTTCTATCCAATCATGATGAACAAACATGTCCTAATTACTATAAACAGTAACATATCTAAATATTTCATATAACCGGTCTGAAGTTGCAAAATAAAGTTTAAAAGTAGTTCACTGTAATGTCTACTATTGGTGATAAAAACACACGTAATTATACAACTTAGGTTTAATGGTTTCTAATTTTTTTCTATCTTCTGGTGTTTAAACTTTAACATAATAGTAATACCTCATGTTCACCTCATCGGTGGTAAAATTGTAGGCTCTAAACGCTAAAAATTGAAGTTCAATACAAACAAACAAAATTAAAAGTACGAGATCTTAAAAACTAAAGTTTGAGGTTTGATTCCTCTAGTGTCCAGGTTTGTACTCATAACAAACAGACAAATTGTTCTCATTTCTATTTATCAAACAGGACTGCCATTTTCCCAAATCTTTGTTAGAATCATTGGTTTAGGTGTTTTTCTTTATTTAAACATTTAGAACAAACCCTGGTCATGTAATGTCTGATAGTCGTACTTTGAAGAACAGAAAAGAAACGCAGGCAACGACCAGTATTTGTGTCCACATATGGACGTAGTTTCACCAGATCACCCAATGTCGTTGATTTGGTCACACATTTACAAAGACTGATGTAGTTAGGGATAATTTAGACATTTAGTGTATTTTATGTTCCGTGTTTGTGACAAATAACATTACTAACACCATACTAATACGTGTTTTACATGATAATGGAACTGCTCAATCATTGTTAGTAGAAGTTGGTATAGTTTTGTTTTTGTAAAAATTATAAAAAATGAAACTTAACTTTCCAAAATTATCTGCACCTCAACCAAAGTTCGAGATGAATGTAAGTGAAAATCCGTGCAAGGCTGTTACTTTCATCTTTGGACACCTGTGAATAACAGACATCACATACTCCAGTATTCCCACTTTTCCTATTATGTTTTCTAAACTTAATCTGTCATTATGTAGTTTCAGATGAAAAACCTCTAAGCAGCACTACAACACCTAACCGTAATGAATGAACAGGTTCAGATAAACTTCACAAGTTTAAAACGTCATTTGGTTACACATTGTTTAAACAAACTGTATGGCTTTAAAATGTGCTGTACTAAACAGCACATTGATGGACTATGCACATGATTTAAGGTGGTTTGGTGATTTGGTGGACAGAGTAGTCTTCTCAAGTCAATGGTGACACAGACTGTACCACGAGTGCTGACAGAGGTTCAGCTCACTTTCCAGGTGAGTCCAGTTTACAATGGAGGTGCAACCCACGCCACAAGTGATGGTGTAGAAGGAGGTGCAGTCTACGACATGAGTGACAAGATGCTGTAGAAGGTACTCTGTTTAATGCCAATGATGTAGCATCTGGAAGGGCGATAGATTTGCCCTCCCCTTGTCTTTTTATTTCTCATATGTCTCCTCAACAATACAAAAAGCATTTTCAAAATCTTTTGAGTCTGCCTAGCACGACGTCGGAGGGGTCTACGGAGTCCATACCCGTAGTATAAGCAGATGATATGGGGAATAATGGAGTCGAGGGTAAAGTTACCAACTTCCCTGCTTCTCCTTTCCCTTCAGTTCATTCTTACAATTTGCCAGTAGTAAATATCGTTCTTCATTATGTAATTACGAGTTCTAAAACACTTTGAGAAAACTCTTCTAACTCCATATTAGAATACTTGGATATACAGCGAGTTCTGTCACCAGTAGGTCATTTTATTAAAAAAGTGGAAATATGGAATCACATCTTTCACTGACGATGAGACAAAGGATCAAAATAAATAAAGAGGATTCAAGTTTACCTGTTGACGGGATGTATAACAAGAATACTGACTTTTTATTCATATTAGTAAAAGGAAAAGATAACAAACGTTTTTTTTTAATTCGAAATAAAAAAATTCATTTTTTCCTCATCGTTACAAATATTCCGAGTGCTACTTAGTATTTAGACAGCAGTGGGATTGTTTGTTTGTTTTTTTAATTCCGCGCAAAGCTACGTGAGGGCTATCTTCGCTAGCCGTTCCTAATTTTGAAATGTAAGACGAGAGGGAAGGCAGCTAGTCATCACCACACTACCGCCAACTCTTGGGCTTAGCTTCTATCAACAAATAGTGAGATTGACCATCAAATTATAACACCCCCACGGCTGAAAGAGCGAGCGAGGATGTTTGGGGAGACGGCGATTCGAACCCGCGACCCTCAGATTACGAGTCGAACGCCTTAACCCATCTGGCCATGCCGGGCCTTATAAATAAAGGATCACTGTTTCAGACAACACTTATTTCTATATTTAACATAGCTTTGATTTTATTATAGCTTCTTCCACGTGAATTATAACATTTAATTCGTTTATTTAACCTTTGTGTTTGAAGAATTAAATATTTTTGTATTTATTTATTTATTTCTATAAAATAGTACAGATCAAATTCATTTTTATATATATTTTTATTTTTTTATTTTGTGTATCAACATATGAGGTATAAGTATTTCTTATTAAATTAATTTTGATAAACACATTTCTCGACCATACTGTCAACAAAAACGACAATGTAAACAAGTTTTTAACAATAGTGAAACACTTGATACATTTAGGTTCATTAATTTAATTTATAGAAATAACAAATTATTCAGAAAAAAATGTGTGGACACATTACATTACACATTCCAGCTAGTTTTGGGGTATAATTTTATACGTAACCCCCGCAGTGGTTTTAGTAATAAGTCCGTCTGCATACAACATAAGAAACCGAAACTGTGCCCAAACCTCCAGATCAAGAAATGCAGAATTCCAGCAGTGCAGATGAACATTCCAGTGGTGAATATGTGGAGTCCAATCATCCAGAAAGCGAGAATAAACCAATACCATTTTCTCAAGAGGCTCTAAATGACTTGTGCAGGGATCTCTATTTAACCAAAGACAAAAGTGAGTTTCTGGCATCAAGGCTTCAAGAACGTAATCTTCTTGAGAAAGGAGTGAAGATAACACTGTACAGGAAACGTACAGAGGATCTGTTTGCATTATTCACCATGAAGGATGACTTATGCTTTTGTAATGACATCACTGAACTTTTTGAGCAACTGGAAATACCATATGATAACACCAACTGGCGACTTTGCATAGATGCATCCAAGGACAGCATCAAAGCTGTTCTGCTACACAATGGTAACACTCTGCATTCTGTTCCCATAGCTTATAGCACAACCATGAAAGAATCATATGAAAATCTGAAAGCAATTCTAACAAGCATACAGTATGATGACCATAACTGGATATTTGTGCAGATTTCAAGGTTGTGGACATGCTTACTGGCCTTCAGCTTGGCTATACTAAATTTTGCTGCTTCCTGTGCTTATGGAACTCCTGAGCAAGAACTGAAGATTATGTACGCAAGGATTGGCTGATCCGAGATGAAATTGAGCAAGGAAAACACAACATCATGCACAAACCACTTGTGAAAAGTGATAGAATTCTTTTACCACCTTTGCATATTAAACTTGGTTTGTTTAAACAATTTGTGAAAGCTTTGGACAAGGAATCCTCCACATTTGCATATCTTGCGGAGAAGTTCCCTTCCTTGGGTCAAGCTAAAATTAAAGAAGGTATCTTCATAGGTTCCCAAATTCGAAAAATTGTACTTGATGAAACCTTCATCACACATCTCAAGAGAAAAGAGAAGCTTGCCTTTGAGTCATTCAAGAAAGCTTGTGATAACTTCCTGGGGAACCATCGTTCAGAAGACTATTTGCAAGTTGTGAGTGATCTGCTGAGTCATTATCATGATATTGGATGTAACATGTCTCTAAACGTTCATGTGCTCCACTCTCAGTTGGATTTTTTTGCGGAAAATCTTGGTGATGTGAGTGATGAACATGGACCCAGACACCTTGAACTGGGTGGTCGGGACCTGACCTTCCTCAAAAGACCCTGCCACGGCCTCCCTGGACGCTACAGCCTCGGGGACCACAGGTGCCCCCTCAGGGACCCCACCCACAGGCACTGTAGGTGTCGCTACTGCCTCTTCCCATTTCGCTCTGGTCTTACGGGGCTTAGGTGTCGGTGGCAGCTGAGCAACCACCAAGGTATATATGTAGTCACATGCCTTGGCTACTGAGAGGGCGCATGGCCACCACCACACACTCCGCACTTAACGGTGCAGGCACTGTCCTCATGTCCGAAAGTCTGACATAACCCACACTGCGGGGTCAGGCAGTCAGCCACCAAATGGCCCTCTGTGCCACAACGGCAACAGAGGCGATACATACCCAGGTAATTACATGTTACCCATGCCCCTGCACTCTAAGAAAGTTTGGGACTGGCATCTGCATGTCCATACACACCCGCCAGGTTCCCGTACACACCTGAGGACTCGACTGCTGCACCTCAAACTCTATTTTCCTGATAGCCCCATACGCCGTCAACACGTCCTCGACGACGTCATGGGGCATTTCAAATTGGGCCGACTGGAGGGTTATCCGCCTAATGTTCAGTCTGGCCGGTTCCACGGAAACACGCTGGTCCCACAAGGGAAAGTCCTTCTGGTCCAGCAAGCGACGGGCGTGGGCGGCCGACGCAAACGTCGTCACATACCACTCATTTCCAAAATGTTGCAAACATTCGTTGTTCAAGGCGTCAATGATCGCCGATGTTAGTGAGGCCGCGGGCAACACAAAGCGGACAGATCGCGGCCGAACAGAGTAAGGCCGAAGCTGTACCGTCCTACGAGTTCACACACACGCACACACACACCCGAAACTGGCACAGCAAAGAACGACACGCTAATCCACGCAAAATCCCAGAGCGAGGAAGTGGCGCGAGCGAGCACTTCGACGGGAAGGAACGCTCCAAGTTAAATGTCTGAGGCTTAAATAGGGTAAGCCTCATTCAAAATGCTGAGCAACGATCTTCTAATTATGTGTACCTGGTGTGATACACCTGTGTGTGAGTTGAGCCATTTTAAGTGGGAATAAATGTGAGGGTGTCCTAACTTTTTCCACAATTAGAACATGCATTTTTGTAGAATTACCTTTACCGAAGATCTTGAAAGGTCTTTTCTTCAGTTATAATTGTTTTGTTATATTCCGATAATCTCTCAGTATTGTAAATATTGAGATTAAATATCTATATATCCAAAAATGTTACAAAAATACACAGGCTCTCATAGGGTATCCTAACTTTTTCACATGATTGTATAATTTTCCTACAGTTGAGTTTCTTGTCATCACGAAATGTTTTACTGTTTAATTCTCTTCATTTTATCAAATCTCCACTTAGGCCTACTCATTCACTTTAAAATTTCAGTTGGCAAGCCAAAGTTTGCTCCACTAGTATCGAAACCATTGAAGTATAGTTCAGTTATTTTAACGTCGAATTACCAAGGTTGTTTCCTATTTTACATAATCATGTTTTCTTTTTGTAATCTGAAGAATCATCTCTCTATTTATTGAGGTGCAACTGCATTAGAATTGTCTTTTATGAAATAAGCTATTTTTCTTACATTTTTCAACACCGTTAATCTCATTCTAATATATCAACAGCTAGGCCTATATTAAACCTTAAGCCTCCCATTTCTAAGATGATTAACTTTACGTGTAACTTTTCTTTGGAGAAACTATTTTTCACGCGAAAATCTATATTTCTGCGTGAATGACTTATAAACTTAACGTGCGACTATTTCCAGTTCACGTAAATGAATTTGTCACACGACTTACTTTATGAAACTGCTTCTAACTTTCTCTAAGGGAGGCGTAAGATATTCATTCATAAAACATTCTACATTAAACAGTCTCCCAAATTATGATATATTGAGATCAGTTAGATGAACTTTATTTACAATGTATATCGTAAGAGCACACTTATTGAATATAAAATAATTTAAGTGCCATAGAATATTTTAAAAACAACAAAATATATATGTAACGTAGCTATAATATTATTTTATATCAAACTTAAAAGCAGTTACTTTGAACACAAATAATAAATAAATAATAGTTCTGCAAGTTTAACAAGTAACAATTAGATTAATGTTTATCTTTACGAAGTAGCAACACAATTACGTACAATTTTTTTGGGAAAAGTATGTTATTATATACAGTAATTTTATAACTACCATTGTAAAAATTGAAGAAGTAACATTAACTGCGCAGTTTATGCCAAAAATAAACTGTTTGTTTCTTCTGGAATTTCGCACAAAGCTACTCGAGGGCTATCTGTGTTAGCCGTCCCTAATTTAGCAGTGTAAGACTAGAGGGAAGGCAGCTAGTCATCACCACCCACCGCCAACTCTTGGGCTACTCTTTTACCAACGAATAGTGGGATTGACCGTCACATTATACGCCCATATTACGCGTTTGGCCATGCCAGGCCCAAAATAAACTGACATATGTTGATACACAAAATTAAAAAATAAAAATATATATAAAAATGAATTAGATCTGTACTATTTTATAGAAATAAATAAATAAATACAAAAGTCTTTAATTCTTCAAACACAAAGGTTAAATAAACGAATTAAATGTTATAATTCACGTGGAAGAAGCTATAATAAAATCAAAGCGATGTTAAATATAGAAGGTCCTGGCTAGTTGATCATAATTGTAAATCTTTAGATTTAAATTAAATTCGGGATGTCTTCATATTGATACATGTGGTTAAAACACCAGTTCTCGTTTTGTAACACTCGTGCTCTGTTTTAAATATACGAACATATATTTATAGCTTTGACGCTATTATATCGCGAGGGAGTTTGAAAGACGCGGATCGCACTGTTGTCTATTTTATATTCTGTCTGACCGGTTCCACAGGGACTACTGAAGTTTAAGTTACCGCTACTGCATAGAGTTTGTGCAATACCAAATGATATAACGTCACCATTTAACGTTCATTATCAAAGTGTGGAAGATATTCCATACCTATTTACCTCAATAATTCATATACCGAATCAATGACTGCCAGTGTTAAAGAGTTCGGCGGTACAATAAAACTGACTGAAAGCTGCCGGGTTGTGTAGGAGCGAGTGGTAGTGGCCATAACGACCATTCTGAAGTCTACTGAGTTAACACTATTAAAGTAATTTCCGCCACAGAAAAAATATAAATTTAGTAATAAAAAACAACTTACCAAATTCCTCGCACACGGAAAAAGGAGACTTGTTTTTATAACCACACCGACTAGCAGTAACACTAACTTAACAAAATAAGTACACACACACCTCTTGGTTCTTACATCTTACCTTTCGAAATCAAATCATCTGGAAATATTCATGTATGTATTAAACCCCTTACAAAGTAACTGTCTGGTTCTGACATCAATAATATTAAAAGTAATTTTGTTTATTTGTTTGTGTTTTATTTCGCACAAAGCTACACAAGGGCTATCTATGCTAGCCGTCCCTAATTTAGCAGTGTAAGACCAGAGGGAAGGCAGCTTGTCATCACCACCTACCGCTAACTCTTGGGCTACTTTTCTACCAACGAATAGTAGGATTGACCGTAACATTATAACACTCCAACAGCTGAAAGGGCGAGCATGTTTGGCGCGACGGGGATGCGAACCCGCGACCCTCAGATTACGAGTAGCACGCCTTAACACGCTTGGCCATGTATCAAAAGTAATACGGTAAAACTAATTTAATTCTGGTGTCGTTTGGTTTATTAAAATACTTTCGTACTATTTAAGTATAGCTCTTCAGTATTCTGGTCAAGAATTGCAAAAGATTTGGAGATATTATTATACAAAGATAATATCTTAACATGGTGAAGGTTAGCATAAAACAATAAGAAAAACAAAATTAATTAGGTTTATTGTACGTAATTTACACAGTTAATGTTTTTTCATTAAGTTAACATCACACTAATTTACATATTAAACAGAAAAAGAAAAAAAAAATATGTGTCATATTTTACAGTTTTGGAAGACGTCAAGAAAAATGTTTATTATCTTTCTTTGCTAATATGTCAGGTCATCCCAAAAATATTGTCCGAAAATTTAATACAGAAAGTGCATCATCATTTGTATCTTTGTATAAGGCTTTAATAAGTAAAATATGTAATGGGACATGTATAAAAACGTGTGACAAATAAAACAAAGTAACCCAACCTCACTTTTTCAGATCATTAATCAAATGAACCCTTATGAATATGGATGTGTCTAAGAAGCACATTAGGTACATAATGTTTTATGAGTTAAAAAATACCAATAGTGCAGCAGAAAATACATGAAACATTCAAGGTGTTTATGGTGCGAAGTCTCTCAATGAAAAAAATGCTGAAGGTTTGTTTGGAAGTTTCCATGATTTGACAGAAGCCAACCTAATAGCAAAAGAGAACCTTTGCACTTCTCTGCACTCTAGTGAACGTAACTCACCTTTTTTGGACAGACTAGTGACTGAAGATGAAAAATAGATATTATATAAAAATGTTAAGCGCTGCTCACAATGGCTCAGTGCAAGTAAACTGGCTATAGCAGAGCCCAAAATGGACCTCCACCCTAAAAAAGTTTTGTTAAGCACTTGGTGGGATATTGTTGGTGTGATAAACTTTGAGTTGCTGCCACTCAATGTAACAATTACACCAGACTGCTATTCTCAACTTTTAGAGCGCTTCCATTTTGCACTGAAAGAAAAGAGGCCTGCTTTGATTAATGGTTAAGATGTTGTGTTGCACCAGGGTAACGCACGGCCCCATACAGGAAGAATCACATCTGCAAAGATTGAAGAGTTAGACTAGGAAAAACTTCCACATCCTTTTTATTCTCCAGACCTGGCCCTATCTGAATATCATGTATTCCGAAGTTTGCAGAACTATCTTGATGGAAAAGAGATTGGAACATATAATGATATCAAACTACCACCTCTACATTCTTTTCCTCCAAACCCCAAGAATTTTATAGAAGTGACATTCAGAAGCTTGTGAAACGTTGGTAGGAAGTAATTAATAGTAATGGAACATACAATGGAACATTCAAGTAATTGTGTGGATGTAACGAGCTTGGAAGAGAAATATCGTTTAAAGTTGTTTTTTCTATCATAACAATAAGGACAGAACATGCACGTGTTGTGACTTCATGGTTGTATCTTTTTTACATCCTCAACCACATGTAAGTTCTAACCATATCATTGTTCAGATGTGTGAATTCACTGATGAATCTGTGGTATGGTGCTCTACGTTCTGACTGTTCATGGTATCTAAAAATACAAACAAAAAGTTTATTCCTATAGAAAAACAGTGAATTGTTTCTAATAAGCCCGTCTTGAAATATACTAGATAAATATTTTATTTATCTTGTTTCATACAAACACCATCTAAACTATAATTATGAAATCAAACCTACAATAACAACGTAAGATTTTCATTTAAGAAATTCATTTTCTTATTTCTTCTAATTTATTTATTTACTGTTTTTAGCAATTTTTTTTTAGATTTCTTTACATTAACTTTATTGCAAACACTAAAATATGTTGAAGCTATAAAAACGGAATAGTTCATCACAAACTATCTAATAAATTATATTAGATCCAGACTCTCAACACATCAGAGGAGCAAGTTACACTCATCAATGGACTGTTAATTGTCAGTGAATTCTACCAATAGGGTTTTTTAAAGTCTATAATAAATACAATATTCATAGAACTACAGGTTAATCAAATTAAAAATTATAAAGCTACAAATTATAATACAAATTTACACCAGAAATAAACTTAGAAATGTAATCTATAAAGTAGATATGTTGTATTTTCTTGTCGTGTCCTGTAAAGTGGACAATAGTTTCTCTTATTCAAGACTTCTAAGCAAATATTTGGTCAGATAATGAAATCAATACTGTTAAGCGTCTAATAATTAGATGGCATACAGTGAAACACCTGTTTGATGGTTATGTTATAGATGTAGTTCTACCACAGTTAAACATTTCACAATATCAAATATTTTTAGTAATAATTAAGTTATCTGTACTTTAATCATTGTTCTTGATGTCTTCTGATTATTTTTCAATAATATTGTGTCATAATCACATGTCGTAAAACATGTGCATTGTTTCAAGACCTAACTATATGGTTGATACATTCAAATCTTGCTTTCATATTTTACTTACAGGCACCAGTTTTGGTAATGTTAAGAATATAATACTTTAATGTATTCTTAAGACTAAGCAGCAGAAACCATTACAAAAATGATATTTTAATCCAAGGAAGAAGACACCTCTAGATTTCTTAGCAGCATCAGAACGTTCATTTGTGGTTACTGGAATCTTGACTTGTGAAGACTACGCTGTCCACCAAACCACCTTAAAACATGTGCTTAGTCCAACAATGTGCTGTTAGTGAAGTACATTTTAAAGCCATACAGTTTGTTAAAACATTGTGTAACTAAATGACCTTTTATATTTGTGAAGTTTATCTGAATCTATTCAGTGATTACTGTTAGGTGTTCTAGGACTCGTCATGTTGTTTCATTTTAAACAGCTCAATGACAGATTAGGTTTAGAAAACATAGTAGGAAAAGTGGGAACACTGGACAATGTGATTTCTGTAATACACAAGCCATTATCCAAGAAGAAAGTAAAAGCCTTGCACGGATTATCACTTACATTCATTTCGAACTTTTGTTTAGGTGCAGATAATTTTTATAATTTTTACAAAAACAAAACTATACCAACTTGTACCAACAATGATTGAGCAGTTCTATTATCATGTAAAACATGTATTAGTATGGTGCTAGTAATGTTATTAGTGTGGTATTAGTATGGTATAAGTAGTGTTATTTGTCACAGACACAGAACATAAAAGACACAAAACTGTCTAAATTCTCCCTAACTACATCAGTCTTTGTATATGTGACCAAATCAACAACATTAGGTGATCTGGTGAAACTACGTCCATATGTGGACACAAATACTGGGCGTTACCTGCGTTTCTTTTCTGTTCTTCAAAGTACCACTATCGGACATAACATGACCAGGGTTTGTTCTAAATGTTTAAATAAAGAGAAACACCTAAACCAATGATTCTAATAAAAACCAGAGGAAGTGGCAGTCCTCTTTTATAAACAGAAATGAGAACAGTTTGTCTGTTTGTATAAGTACAAATCTGGACACTAGAGGACTCAAACCCCAAACTTTAGTTTTTTTAAGATCTCGCACTTTTTTGTGATAAACTGGAAAGTGTGTGGGGGAGTGATCCAGCTGAGGAGACGTTTTCATATTAAAGTGTTCAATGACACGTCCACCAGTATTTAATACAGCCGATAAAATCAACAGTTTGAAATTACAAAAATTTAGTGGTCTGAGTATAATCCGGCATGGCCATATGGGTTAAGGCGTTCAACTCGTAATCTGTGGGTCACGGGTTCGAATCCCGGCCGCACCGAACATGGTCGCCCTTTCAGCTGTGAGAACGTTATAATGTGATGATCCATTCCACTATTCCTTGGTAAGAGAGTAGCCCAAGAGTTAGCGGTGGGTGGTGATGACTAGCTGCCATTCCTCTCGTGTTACACTGCAAAATTAGGACGACTAGCGCAATAGCCCTCAAGTAGCTTTGTGCGAAATTCAAAGAAACAAACTGGTATGAGTAAAGAAAATCAAAGAATGATTTTAATAAACCAGTTACACTATATATAAACCAGCTTTATGCATCAAATATTTATGTCATTAACAATAGAGCTTTTCTTACATCATGGACTATCCTTATGTAATCAATTGATTGGATCTTGGTAGCTGGATTATCGTTAATAAATTAAATTATAAATCTGACGTGAGATTTTTAACACTTTATTAACATCACATGACACTTACATAGTAAGTTAATTTTGTGTATTAGTTATTACATTGTGTTTTTGGTTTGTTTGTATTGACATCCGATTTTTAGCGTTTAGAGCCTACAATCTTATCACCGATGAGGTTGACATGAGGTGTTAGTATTATATTTAGGTTTAAACACCAGAAATTGGAAAAATATTAGAAACCGATATGCCTAAAGATGTGTAGTTACGTGTGTTTTTATCACCAATAGTAGACATTACAGTGAACTACTTTTAAACTTTATTTTACAAGTTCAGACCGGTTATATGAAATATTTAGACATGTTACTGTTTATTGTAATTAGGACATGTTTGTTCATCATAATTGGCTAGAAATAACACACGGTACGTTGTTGTTCATTTTGCACACGAATCGTTAACACGATTCAAATAAAAACTTCAACCACAGCAAATTGAGACGGGAATTATAGTTAGAAAGGGAGGTGGTAACATTTTACAGTTATTAATAATGACAGACGCAGTGTGTAAATGTGGAGGTATGTTGTTATTTCTTTTATGTTATGGTAGATGTACATCTAAAGTATTTGGTAATGAGGTTGTATTAAGTAGTATTACAGAGAAGTAGTGAGAGCTGAAAGTATATGTGGAATTTGATTTCAATAATAAATGTTGTTGATGTTTATATCAGTTTGCTTCAGATAATAAGTTTTTGAAGTGTTTTTAAGTATATGAGGTAAGAGTAACGTAATAATTAACAAATAGGTGAAGTTTATTTAAAGGTATTTATTATACAGCAAAGGTTATCAATTTTAATATGAAAGTTTGGATATAAATAGGCTTTTTAAGTGTTTTCTATAACCCCTTTTTCACAGTTAACTCGGTCAATTACAATGAGAGTGGCCCTGATATATCTATTTGAAACACTAGCAATAATATTTTATTGTAACTTAACTACAATTAGTTTTGACTGAACACTAAAACATAATTAGAAAACTTTTAAAACGATACTTTTAACTTCCCAAAATATTTATTAATGTTTTATTTATTACATGAAACGCATTTCAAACCTTTAATTTTTGTAACAAGTGCAGAATATAAGACTGTAGTAATTATTTGGCGAGTTCAGGATAATATCTATTTAATATACTGCATATTAACACGTGTTTTTACATATGTATTACTATTAAACGTTTCATTTAAATGACCTACTTTTAGTACTAGAACTAAAAGAAATGAAACGTTCGTACACTTCTCAAGCCACACTTGTCATTCTTTTCCTTGAAGATCAAATCTGCACGTGTATCAAAGAGTGCACGTGTGGCAAGGAAGACGGATGTAAATGCACCACGTGCAACAAAAAACTTGAAACTGAAAGAAGTTGCAAGTGTAAAGGTAGGAAAGGTTTCCCAAATATTCTGACAGTATTTGTATCATTTACCTGACTAGCAAAAGTTATTCATATTCTAATACTTACGGTGTATAATCCTTTTAATGTTCTGTTGGGTTTTTAATTTCTTTGTTTTTTAAATGTTGCGACCATTTTTACCTCTAAAAATGGTAAACCCCCTTAACTTGTGTACGTCCCTGTATGTTTATTCTGCTGGACAAGAACAAACCAATTTCAATTCGCGGAGCTATCGGTTACTAACTGCTACCGATGTTAAAATAAACTGTAACTCTATTGAAAACTATTAAATAACGGTAACAACAATGTTAAATTTCAACTAATCATTGCAACAACAATAATAGAGGAACACTCTTTAAAAATAAGCCAACCATGCGTCCCAGTTTGAGGGGTCTGTCCCGATGTCCGGTCGAGTTTACTAATTTGACACAATTTTCTCGGGGTATTCCGATATTTGATCAAAAGGCATATCCTCCAAAAAGAACGAATGTAAAATGTTAATCCGCATACAGACCTGACTTGTTTTTCACAAAAGTTTTACTTAATGTCTAGAGAAAGCAATAGTGCTGGAACATGGAAATTGTCAAACGTATTATACAAAATGCAGATAACTTGTACGGTACATGTTGAAGTAATGGCCGCTGCAGAAGTGGTGAATGTTACCATATGGAAAGCTTTCTTTTCTTGAAGTGTTTTTGCTCTGTAATGTCTTTTACTACAGTATTTGTTATATCGCACACGTTGAATTATTTTCTTAATTTATAAATTATTTTCATGACGTCCGAAGCTACCAAAATAAAGCTCATTCAACAATGAATTTTATAAGAAAAAAAACAAATGTATTAAAACGTTATTGCAAGGAAAACAAATGTAGGTGTTTGCAGTGTTTATCTTGGTTCTTTATTTCACATGATTGTCTCTCACACAAAAACTGCTAAACATGTAGCTAGTCTGAGTCGCAACCCAAGGTTCACGAGTTAATGTGTTCTTTAAAAACAAAACTACCTAAACAGACTGCTTCTTTGGTAACTATTAAACCTCTTAACAGTGCTATCCCATCAGCTTTAATACAGCTGCCTGCTCTTCCAAATTTATTCAGTTTATTTGAACCAAGGATTCATTCTCTCAAACTGAGAACGAGGATTATTTTGAATGCAATCCTTTCTTCTTCACAAGAGAAATTAATCAGATTTAATGTAGGTTTAATTCTCTTCACTTACAGTGGATGCTTCAACCCGGAGAGATGCCAATTATACGTGTCATGATGCAATATTCCTTCCCAGAGGAAAAAGTGATGGCAAGTCTTCTATACTGCCAGTCGATTGCTTGAGTGACATCAGTAATATTGACAAATAGCGTGGTGTCCACTTTAAATCAAACCGACATGATTCGTCAAACGTTTTTGTTATTGTGGTGACAACTACGTTCGAAGCTTTGGAGGTGTAAACATCCACCATTTTTTGCTTTCAATTCCTGTAGACAAGCAACCTCAGGTCCCCCTTTAAGCCAATTGGCTGGTCCACTAAGGCTACGGTCAACTTAGTACCAGTGTTGGATATCCTCGACAGGTGTTATGGACACTTTATTATGATGCTGGTGTTTGGATATAGTGCTTACGAAACTGGCGTTGTTAAAGTGACCTTATTTAACATGTAGTGTCCTCTCGTAGGGCTCCATAGTGGGTGGGGTAAGTGGGCACCAAAATTCTTTTTTTTATCGTAGATCTTCCAAATACCATCTTTAAAGAAAGTGGTGGAAAACAGTACACAGGTAAACGACCACGTCTTGAAGTTTCTGAGCAGCAATCTTCAACATCTGTACCACCTGTTGTACCTCATTTTCTTATCCTACATTCTCTTTCAGACAAACTATTAAGGTAAGTCTCCCTTTTATATCCAAAAACGACTGAAGAGACACGCTCGCTCTCATGTCAGTAAAAATAAGCCTTCGATCTAGTGACATATTAGTGAAAACATGCACAACACAGTGAACTCCTCTTGCATTCAAAGGCATTTCAGGGTTTACCTATTGAGGTTACACCTCGTGGTACACTGAATTCATAACGAGAAGTTATAGTTGAGAAGAATTTGAAGGACATCCCCGAGTCAAATTCTCGCTGGTTTCTCCACTGAAGGAGTTTCAGTAGTGAGGTGAATCTCCACTCGCAAAGATGGAATTATGATGCTCGCCAATATTCTCGTACTGATATTTACATCACCACGTTCACCTGCCGCCATAAAGGCAGGCTATCTTAATTGCGAAGTACGGCCATACATTCCAAACCCTCAAATGTTTCCAGTGTTTAATGTTCAGTCATTCAAAGACGTCGTGTCGTGAATGTTCCCTAACATGGGCTCGTTGTGTTGCCAGGACTCGTGATGCCTATGAGCATGAAACGGATCCTCATTGCCTCAGTTGCAATGGCTCTCACTCGTCTTACTTTCGTTGTTGCTTTAAATGGTTAGAATAGATGCAACGTTTAAAAACGATTCCTAACATTACTTATCCTGAGGCTCAAAATTTCCTGTCCATCACCTCCTCTCGGACGTGTGCTGCTGCACTTCGTTCCACAACTATAGTGGGAATGCAGACAGATGTCTCCAAAAGAATCGTTCTAAACAAAAAAAAAAAAAATAACCTCTTGACCTCTACGGTTAAAAGTTGAATTAACTTCAACACCCTTAACATGCATTCCAAACCCCAAGATCCACATCTTTTAGTTCTGGGTACAGGTATTCCCTAGGATGCATCTTCCCCTTAAGATATAAAGTAATCATTCGCTCACGTCATGAATCATTAAAATCGCCTTCCAACAGAAAAACCTAGTCGATCCAGGGCAGGATCCATAGAGGTCTACATACCTCCCTCGAATAAGGATAGTAAGGAAACAAACGTGGTCATAAACAAAAGGGTTCTCCACCTAATTCGCCTACCCGTCATTAAAAATGGCCACCTTGATACAATGGAACTGTATCTTTACGTTCTAATCTGAATTACATCAAAACACTAATTGCTTCCTACCATCCTGTTTGTATCCTTACAGGAAACATTTCTTAATCTTGCCGCCGTTAGTCACCTTTCGGCAATTTTCTTTAGATAAAAAACAGCCTGTGTGATGTACGAATGCATTGAGGGATGGCACTATGTATTGAACAATGTTTCCTTAGTTCATAACATCACTTTGTTCTCTCTACCTGTCGCCTGAAGAGACCTAGGATCAATCATACCTTTATGCTATCATTGAAGAGCTCCTGTCTCCCTTTTAATCCCAGTCTCCCAGACTGTAATGGACAGCATCGGCTCTGGGGAAGTACTGATATTCATAAGAGTGCTCTCTGACTGCAACCTTTCTTTTTCAATCCTAATTTTATTTTCCTGCACCTAATCAGTCCTTTACTACTATAGATCTTTCAATTTGCTTCCATTCATTACTTTCTCACTTCTCGTTGAGTGTTTACAATAACCAAGGAAGCAGAAACTATTTACCTATAATTTTGAGAGACTAACTGTGGCCGATGCCCTGCGTGCCCAAGTGGAAGCTGGATTATGCCTTCTTACACTGCTCTCACAACTTTATCGATGCTGCCATCGTCTGTAGGCCATCAATTGACGAATGTGTGGCAGCAGTAAATGGCTGTATTATACAAGCAGCTGCTAAATGTATTCCTAAAACCTAGACACATTTTCACTATATTCTCTTCCGTGGTGGAATCCTGGCTATTGCGTGACACGAATGGCTCAAAAAACGAGCCTGAGATATTTTCCATAGATATCATACTCTCGAACCATATCGCTTTCCAGTAGGCCCGTGCACTTACCCAGTGGGTAAGAAGTCAATGCTAGAAAGAGTATTGGATTCAGTTCATAACTGGCATATCTTATACCACCAGTTCCAGTGTCAAGAGACAATCAGTAGGTTATTGAACAATATCCCTCTCGATCTTGCTCTCTAATTGAGTAGCTGCTACCCGGAGCATCGCCAATACTCTAGGTGAAAGCTTTTGCTGGATATCTAGCACTTCTGCTTCTTTCACCTTCTTGGCCATCGGGAAGAGCGATCACCTCTTTCCTATCGAGCTGATTGTCTTTGACTACAATCGTCCCTCTTGCACTGGTGGAACTCAAACTGGCAGTACATCGTTTGGACTTGATGTACACTAACATGCTGCACCATTTATCTCCTACTTCTCTTGGTATTCTTCTGATTGTTTTTAACTTGATCTGGCAGTAGAATGTTATGCCTATCGCCAGGCTATTGTCCTACCTCCCTCGAAGACTGGGAAGGAAACCTTGATTCCTTGAATCCAAACGTCCAGTTACTTTGACGAATTGTCTCTGAAACCTTTATAGGGGGGTTATTGTTCGTCTTTAGTGGTTCCTCGAATCAATCTACCTCCTCACCCACTGAGTTTCAACAAGAATGCTCCACCATGGACCACATGATTAGACTTAAAAATCAGAGAAGTATTTGTCAAATAACATCAGTGTCACACTTCAATATAAAGATTGAGGCCGTCACTAAACTCTCATTGTTGCTAACAGCCTCTGTCTATGATTTTCACATCTATCACTCTTCAAACATGAGGTCGATTGAGGGTAGCCTGTATTGGACGACAGCGAACGGCCTTAACTTTCTCTCTAAAACCGTTTGCATGCACGTTTGCTCCAACCAACGTTAGTTATCTATTTGAAGATGTTCAAGCTGAATCCCTCTGGGGGTCAAAATCTGAAACAAAAGGAATAGGTTGTGAATAAAAATGGGAAGAACTTCCAACAATTACGACGCACTTGTTAAGAATATGTCCAGTGACAATGAATAGCACTTGATCTCAATATTTAATGAATAAATCTACAGTTAAGGACCGTTGGATTATAAACTCATTGGTTTCTTCGGTTGCACTGAGTTCTTTGGATAAAAATAAACTAAGGTGTCTTTAAAACGTTCATTCAAGTAAATGACTTAAATGGTCACAAGAGTTCAATGCAAACTTACACCATTGTTATTTCGCCAGTTTGTGTTTCCTACTCCCTCTAGAAATAACTACCAGGAATATCTTTGAATTGTATAGATCTAAATATTCATATGTAGCTTCTTAACTGTTTAACGATACTGCTTAAATGGCTTTTGATACCATTTCGTACTTAAACCTAGTGTTAATAAAGTAGCTTGAATACATAACTTGTTAAATGCTCATTAGTCACCCCTGACTGTAATAACTTTTTATATGAAACTACAATCCATGGAACTAGATAGTTTAGATAATATTTGATAACATGCCTTTAGAACATCACCAGCCCAAAGTACCTAGGGCTGCCACAGGTAACCTTAATATCGAGGTGGTTTTTATGTGAGACAAATTTGACACAAATGACACTCAGTTTGAAGTTGTTTACATAGGTGAAAAATATGTCAGTTGATTTTAGTAAATCTAACTATACACATAAAAGTACCATATTTCATGTGCCTTTAACCAAATGTAACTGTTATTTACCTATAGTTATTCAGATAGCTTATGTTTGAACAATAATAATCCTCTCACTTTTGCCGGGTTTCTCCACTCCCACTGACTTCCTAATTTACCACTGAAATAAACTGATTTCGAAGGTTTAACGCTAAACTTGTCTCCTTTATCTAAATGATGTGTTTTTAGAACATGAAGGTCAAACCTGTTGTCTAACATATTTATCTAAAAATAATGGAAGCTTTTCATTAGCAATTTTAACAGTTCGTTTGCAGTTGTAACCCCACTAAAACGTCTTCACCTCCTATTAAAATAATATTTCTTATCTTAAGTTGTATTTAAGTGTCGTAACAAAACTACATGATATACACTTCATTATGAGAGTTAATGTTCTGTGCATTACAAAGATTGAACTGTGTTCATTCTTTGACCTATCGTGGACCACAAAGTAACGTTCCTGACATAACAAACTGGTAATGTCAACTTCAATCTATAACACCTAATCAATTTGTGCCACATTTCTCTTTCAAGATCCTTCATGCACATGTATCGAGAAGTGCACATGTGGTAAAGAAGACGGTTGTAAGTGCACCACGTGCAGCAAAAAAGCAGAAACTGCGGGTCAATGTAAGTGTACAGGTAAGTAGAATCTTACTAGTTCGTTCATAGTGTATAATTCTTTAATTTGTTACTAAAGGTTTTTGTCCCTTGTTTAAATTTCAATTTGTATTTTACATGTAATCTTTTTTTTCTCCTTCTAGAAGGAGAAGCCTGCAGTTGTACGTCATGCACTTGCAGTAAGACAGAATGAAATTCCCTGCACGTGTTGGTCTGGTTCCTGTTTAATGAATTTTATTAGATTGTTTACATTGTTACATTTTTGTTTATAGTTTTTCAAAATTAATAAAGTAAGCTTTATATTCCGTTGCATTTATTAACCTGAAATCACTTACCTGCAACTTCACAAACATTCATTGTACCTCTTCACACTTGACTATTGTAGTTAAACCGTAACTGTATTAAATGACTTTCCTTTAGATCCATGAGCTACTAATCAAAATTCAAATGTGACTGAATCGTTCTAGTAATCCAACATATATAATTACTGCAGTAGCAAGGACTTTCATCCTCCTTGGAAATGTCTGTAGGATTAGAGTGGTATTTAACGTTTGGTTAGAACAACAATCGTTAGTTAGTAAAGATAAAGGGTTTTCTAATGCGTACGAAAGAAATGACCTTAAATCCACCTCCAATTAAATCTTTCTAAAGCTACATCCTACAGTTTATGATCTCGCCGGCTGCTTCAAAACATGAATACAACACAAATACTTCCTATAATTCTTAAGCCTAATATAGGCTTAACATATATAAACATAGCATGAACTTATACCGAACATAAAATACTATTTGTTATGTTTAACATTCACAGCAACGGAATTTAACTACATTTTAACTGTTTCAACGAGTGCATTGTTTTCATATGGATAATAAGATGTGGCTGTATTTACTACAGAACAAAATCTCCTTAAAAAGGAGATCAGATAACTTGTAACAGCGAACAACAACGTGAGTTTTCAAACCTAACCTCTGAGTAATAAAAATACAAAATACATTAAATAGAAGTTAAATGAAACGTTAATGTACGTTTTAAAAACTTTGTTCATTATCTGTTCTTGTAATGTGGTAATATATATATATATATATATATATATATATATATATATATATATAAAATTAAGAAATCGTAAAGGTTATTTCGAAACAAATACTGATTTTGATGTTCCTACTATTGTGTAATTAGTTTAATAAATGTCTCGCTTATTAAACCTAAAGCTACCGATTGGACATTTGTTGAACCGACAACAATTTCAGACGGCAATATCGTCTTTGTATCTTTCAAGGGGAGATTTCGAACCATGTAACTTTATTCATCCATATGTTTCTTAAACGTTCCTTTACTACACTTCGGATTATTTGTTCATGAGTTTATGCCGTTTTCTATTTGCACTGTTTACTTCATTTTCCCACAATGTATCTTTGTGTGAATAATAATTTCTTACAATTCACGAAGGAGAACACATTACTTTGTTCAGCTTCTGAGGTCACCTGTCTGTGGGTTGAACTTCAACAATAATATTTCCATGTCTTAACTTTCAGTTACTCTGTACATGAACAACACTATTTTTATTTGTACAATATTACTTTTCCCATATTTTGTTATTTCTTGAAAGTAAGTGAAATCGAGAATTTCCAAAGGGATGGTATTAATACTTAAGGTTAACTTGATGATTACCAAGGAAGGTCGAAACTTTGTGCTCTGCTTATCAATAAATGGTAATAGTAGCTGTTGTAAAATGTTTTTATTTGAAGGATGTTTCTTTAAGAATTAGACGATCGTGTTTGTAATTATTATTATTACAACACTTACCATTTAAAAATTAATGTATCGTATGTGGGTGGATCTTTAAGAATTGTGTGTAATAAAGCTGACCTAGGATTAATTCGTCTTCAATCTGGTTACACCAAATTGATTGCAACATTAGTTATTGTGTGGAGAATGACTTCATAAAATAGTGTAATAAATCAAATACTTCATGCACGTTCTGAGGGGTTGGTCAATAATGAATAGATTAAGTCTGTAGCTGCAGTCTGTTCTTATTCTGTTTACATACCCTGAAAAAACAAACTTGTTTCTTTGCAGAAAGGTTGTCTTTCGTGAAGTGATTCAAAGTTCTTTCTTAACCGAGCTCATCACTGTCGGGCGTCCACCTCCGAGAGACTATATCATTCAAATTAGAAACCATATGCAGGTCTAGTAAGCTCATAAAAGTAATTACATTTACAAAATAATTAAGATATATAAAATTCAGTGTTGACAAAAATAAACGGGTTAAGTATCTTTGTTTAAAGTTAACTAATGGGATACTTGTGTTCCCAACCCGGGTAGCGCACCTCTGGTTTCAGTATTATAAACCTTCATATTTCAAATGGGGCGGGTCGTTAGAAATAAATTTACGTTGTTAAATAGTAGATAAGTTACATAAACTGTGTTCATAATTTTCAGTGATCAAGCAACTACCTACTTTATTTCCATCTTACATTGTTGTTAAGATCGGATCTACACCACGCAAAGAAACTCGATTTTTAGTGCTACAAACTTAACGTTGTAAGTTTTCTTTTGTGTAACACGTTACTTTATTTAGAAACTAGGCTTCAGATTAAATCATTAAATATTTGACGTAACAAGATAAATGCCATACATGTTTAAGGTATAAAGAGGATATCGTATATAAATATATCCCAGTTGTATTACTTTGTACATCTCGTAACATCTGAATTTTTAATCGTTCGCATTCCTAACCTACATCATATAACTACAGGTTTATTACTGGTGATATAAGAAAGTTGTAATCAGTCATTTAAATATAAATGACTGCTTAAAAATAAAATCAAACATCGTACATAGGAAGTAGTGTTACTCTATTTACTATAGTATTTCATTCTTCTGAATATACATGAAAAATAAGTCAAACAACAAACATTTCACATAATTTTAATGAAAAGTTTACCAACATTATCCGGTCTTTTAAAACATTTTGTAAATTAATGATTTACTGATGTGAATTCTTAGTTTTGTTTTCTTATATACGTAACCATTAGCATTATAATAATTCCTGTGTGGATATGTGTTGATTGTATTTGTTTATATAATCGTAATGTTAAGTTATTACAGGTATGTGTCTGTGTATATAGAGAAGTGACCATCTGTCACTCCACATCACATATACGTACCGCAATGATATTCAAGTAAATGGTTAGTGTGCCTACATGTATGTTTAGAGAAGGACCATATGTCACGCCACATTACATGTATTATATTCGTGTTAACGGTTTAACGGTTATTATACCTATATTTCTGTACAGAGAAGGAGAGTATGTCGCATCACATACATTATAAAGTTGTGGTATTGACATTACTAGAGTAGCTACCACTTTAAGGTTGTAGATATTGACAGTACTGTAAGAGGCAATGAAATACAACACACCGAAACAATGTGATACAAACAAGAAAGCAGCTACTTTATCACAAGTAAGGTGATAGTCGACATTCCTGTAACAATGTGGTGCAAACTAGAAAGCAGGTACTCTATCACAAGAAAGGCGACAGTGGACGTCCCTGTAACAATGCGATACAAACTAGAAAACAGATACTTTATCACAAGGAAGGTGACAGTGGACATCCCTGACGAACATCCTGATCCGTTAAGTATAAATTCATTAAAACCCATACCTCTCCGAAACATATCACATTCGTAGATATTCGTATATCTTTGGTTTTATCACAAAGAGAAATATCCCGGCAATTTTGTTGAACACTTCTACTCCGTACTAAACACATTCGAGAGCTAAGAACAAGATAAGGCATAACAGTACTGAAACGTGTACACCGAATATTAGACACAATTTTTGCATCTACATGAACGAGTGATATGGGACATCACGAACAAACAATTGCTGAGTGGGTGGGATCCTTAAAAATTAATGTGAATAACACATCATGTGTAACAGGCAGTATGGACATCAGTGTCACAGTCATTAAAGTAACAAAAGGAATTCTAATTACTAATGTGCCACACGTGAGAATAGAATTCCATTAGCAAACCATCCGGCTCCCAGACACTTATCAAGTGATATGGACTGGATAGCTGCCCAACATTCACCGAAGGTAATGGGTTTTATGAGATCCTTAAATATTGAAAAATCGAGGACTGTTCAAGGTCATATTAAATCCATGTGTCCGAATACATTTGGCTAGAGTAGGCAAAACCCCTGTCGAGGATGTCAGCAATGTCCATGGACAGCTGACCGTCTTCTCTAAACAAATTTGTTTGTTTGAAGCCTTTAAATGTGTAAAAACATCTATTGCTCTATTAACTTACCTGAGAAAAAGCAAAGCTATTAAAGTCTCTTTGCTTTGTAGAATAAGGAAGCGGGTTCGATAATGCTGAATGCCTGCTTGATTTAGTAAGGTTTGGTTTGGTTTGGTTTTTGGAATTTCGCACAAAGCTACTCGAGGGCTATCTGTGCTAGCCGTCCCTAATTAAGACTAGAGGGAAGGTAGCTAGTCATCACCACCCAAAGGGACAGGGGAACTAGGGAAGTTGATAACTTCACCCTCGACTCCATTATCCCACACAACATCTGTCAATACTACAGGTATGGACTCTGTAGAAAAAGGAGTCTTGTTTTTATTACTACACCGAATAATAGAAACACTTGGTTAACAAAATAAGTACACACACCTGTTCGTTCTTACGTCTTACTTTTAGAAATCGCATCATCTGCAAGTCTTCATATACATAAACCCAGTTATAAACCCAGTCAAAATATGGGCATCAAGCTTCTTTTGAATCCTATTCTCATCTTCAGGGAAAGAAGTCATTCTGTATTTCAGAAACCAACCCAGTAGTGACAGAACCAGCTGCCAATCTATGTATTCTAGGACCACTTGGAGATGGGTTTCTTCGAGGGGCTTTAGAATTTGTAACTGCACAAGAAGAAATAGTATTCACCAAATTATCTCTCTCTTGACCAGGAATAACAGGAGAATTATCGAAAAACAGATTAGAAGAACCCAAAGATAACCACAAAAGATTCAGGACTGATGTCTTGCTATCTATATATATAAGTGTACTGTGTAAATCGTCAGTAATACAGTCAAGCTTACTAATCTCTAATTTGTATGAATCATTACTAATGTTTAAAGACACGAGGGCACGTGACCTTCAGTAAGATGATTTTTATCATTGTCTTCATCATACACATCGAATCTGATAACACCACAAGACACAATGGACGTAATGCCATTCCTGTCTTGGGCAAAAACTGTGATAAAGTGCTGACATTCGTTGTGTTTATGTCTGAATAGCAAATAAACTACATGATGTTTGCTCTCACTTTCAAATATATCAGAAAGTTGTGGATCATCTGTTAAGACTTCAGATAGTAAAGAGACTGATCAACGTTCAGTTGTTTCACTAATTATGTTCTTTTTACGAGAAGTTACTTGGAATGTATTGTAATTACTGTTGAAACTAAAGTTTTTACTCTCGGAAACTTCTGAAGAAATTATTACATTCTTGGAGTTCACTGGTTTTATCGAGTCGGGTTGTGGATATAGTTCATTTGTTTTATTCGGTACGCAAGGTTGGTAGCAGAAGATAGTTTGTATTTTAGTAGATAAAAGGATGTTGCTGAAATTCATTGTTTCAATGTTGACTGTGTAGGTTCCAGTTTTAAATCTGGGTACTTCCATTGTTGTTTGAGGGTGAAGTTCTCGACGAATTTGCTGGAACTGTAATTTGTGAATTTCTATCATCTTCTGGACATTGCTCATCTTTCTGTGATTGAAGTAGAGTGAAGTGGATGATGTTCCCGTCTTCTTCTTTGTTTTAAGTGTTATGTAGCTTCAATTTGTGACCACATGAATAATTGCATAGTTTGAATAGTTTCTGTGTTGGCAGTATATATTCCAGTTTTCATTATAGCTACTTCCATTCTTTATTTAGTGTAAAGTTTATTGGCAGTTTAAATTGTGAATTTCTATCTTCTGGACATTGCCTATCTTTCTGTGATTAAAGTAGAGTGAAGTGGATGATGTTCCCCATCTTCTCCTTTCTTTTTATTACTTTGTTTTGAATACCATGAAGCTTCAGGTTGTGACGTTTCAAGTTGCTCTTGTGACTACTTGAATAATTGCAGTGTGCACAAAAGAAATCTTTGTGACCGTTGTGGACACTCAAATGTCGTTGTAAAAGTGCCTTTCTACTGAATTGCCGATAACAAAAGTCACTACCTGTACCCATCACCATGTACAGACTTGGTGTGTGAACGAAAGGTAGCTTTATTGGATATATGGGAACCGCAACATTCAAGTGATTTTATGGATATCACGAGCATGGAATGGAAATGTCGTTTAATGTTGTTTTTTGTATTAGAACGATAAGAGCAGAGGATGTAATGACTTTGTCGTTGTATCTTGTTTACATCCTCCACCACATGTAATATTTTGCCATATGACTGTTCAGATGAAGTGGTGGCACAGTGGTTTACGTTCTGACTGTTCATGGTATATAAAAATATATAGAAACATATTTCTTCCAATAGAGAAACACTTAATTGTTTCTAATACGTCCGTCTTCAAAAGAATATTTTAATTTTTCTTCTACCACCAGAACAGTAATTATGAAATTAAGCCTACAACAACTATGTAAAATTTTCATTTAATATATTCCTTTTCTCAATACATAGAAGGCGCAAGTATTACTCAGCAATGAACAACTAATTGTCAGTAAACTCAACTGAGAAATTGTATAATGATTCTAAAATGGAAAAATCTGGACTGGCCTTTAGAATTAGGTTAACATTATTTACTCAACTTCAAAAGATACATTGTGATCAAAATAAGAGCCGAGTACAAACCTGAAACATTTCATTTCGATAATGATTGGCTTCGAAATAAACGAAACCTTCACTTAAAAGATGTAAAGAGTTAGTTTTAACGTTTGTGTTGACCCAAAGCTATAAAATTAGTTATATGGAACATATCTATAGTGGGGATCAGAAATTATAATGTATGAAGAGTATTGATGAATCTATGAAGGGAACATACGAGAAAGACATGGCCACAAAGAGATGGCTATTTGTAATACGTATCTTCACGAGAAGTAAACTAAGAAATATAATCTATGAAGTAGAAATGTTGTATTTTCTTGTCGTGTCCTGTGACGTAGACAATAGTTACTCTTATTCAAAACTTCGAAGCAAAGATTTGATCAGACTATGAAAGCAATACAGTTGAGAGTCTAATAATTAGATATAAAGTGAAACACCTGTTTGATGGTTATGTTGTAGACTTCGTTCCACCATAGTTAAGCATTTTACGATATCCAATATTTTTAGTGATAATTAAGTTATCTATACATTAATCATTGTTCTTGATGTCTCCTGATTATTCTTCTATTATATTGTTTGATAATTATGAGGAACTAGAACATGCTTTAAATCTGGGCCCTTGGTGATTGAAAAGGGTATAATCTAATAGAAACCAATATATTAATTTAGATACCAGAAATGTCTATTTATATACAAAGGTTGCTAAACACCTAGGTGTAGTGTGAAGAAATAATACTTAGTCAATCAAAGAACAAAAATGTGTTTCCTTGAGTCAACTGAGTTTGACTGTAAAGAAAACTATTATGTGTGGATGAAAAAGCATATTAATTAAAGTATGTTAAAACTGTAGGATAGTCACCTTGACTCAAGTCCAGCTCCATCAGTGACATCATCTTTAACTAATAACTTCAGTGGCGTACTGACAGAATCTTCTCGAACGCTAACAACTACGTCAACAGGTACATCAACTTCTCAAGCTCCACCAAAGCAAACATGTCCTCCAACATCTTCTTCTTCTTTCAAAACGAGGGTTAGGCCAGATAAGGATTCATCAAGTTCAAAGAAAGTACCAGTAGCTTTGTCATCATCATCATTGGAACAAACCTCAACCATGAAGAAAGCTGGGAACCCACTTACTTTAAGTGGACCTGAACTGAAGACATCAAACAGTTTGGCAGCAACATTTACTTCTGTGAAAAACGTAAGGTTTGATTGTTTAGATTTTTTTTACAATTTTAAAATCAGTGTGCATGTAATTTTTGCTGTTTAATGTCTTCCAGTATGCTGAGTAATAATAGAATTTCCAGTTCTGGTGCCCAGTCAGATGGCTTTATGTGTGATGTGAAACCTAGCATTAATTATGAATAAAAATATTATTAACAACAGTGCAAATAAAGAAAATATGGTAGCACCTTGGTAGACATGTTTAGTTGCTGAGAGATGGTGCAAATGAAAAATTGTATACAAGATGGACATTAATCATATTTAATGAGAACCTACTTTTACAGACCTTTTGATCTGGTGAACCAGTTTGTGCTGTGTCTATTTACTCAGTACCTACTTTTACATACCCCTTGATCTGGTGAACAAGTTTGTACTAAATCTGTTTACATAGTACCAAATTTTACAAACCACTTGATCTGGTGAACTAGTTGGTGTTGTATCTATTTACTCAATATCAACTTTTACAGACCCCTTGGTATGGTGAACCAGTTGGTGATTTGTCTGTTTACACAGAACCTACTTTTACAGACCCCTTGGTGTGGTGAACCAGTTGGTGATTTGTCTGTTTACACAGAACCTACTTTTACAGACCCCTTGGTATGGTGAACCAGTTTGTGCTGTGTCTGTTTGCTCAGTACCTACTTTTACATACCCCTTGATCTGGTAAACCAGTTTGTGCTGAATCTGTTGACACAGTACCTACTTTTACAGACCTCTTGATCTGGTGAACCAGTTGGTGCTGAATCTTTTGACACAGTACCTACTTTTACAGACCTCTTGATCTGGTGAAGGAGTTGATGCTGTGTCTGTTTATTCAGTACCCACTTTTACAGACCACTTAATTTAATGAACCAGTTTGTGCTGTTTGCTCACACACTAAAATATTACATGAGTCATGTGATGCTTTTTCCTTTCATATGTATACTAACAAAACACAACTGATACACTTTGTGGTGTTTACATATGCTACATTAAGCACAAACAGGAGAATTCTCTAGGTAGGGAGTTCTGTGTTTGTTTATAATGCAAGTACTATGAAAACTGTTTTCAATAGGCATGCATTTCTAGTATTGTATAATCCAATACAATGTTTGTTAATAATTGTAATCTGTTTTTTTTACACATACTATTGCAACCAAAATAATGTACATGGCACAGTTGGTGCTTAGACTGCTATGGACACATGCATATATGACTGACATAAGACACTTTTAAAGTGTTCATTTGTCAGCTTAATACAAACAAATATCAGACTTAATATTAGTTTCATTTTCTTCTGGATTTAATTTTGTGTGAAATCTACAATTGTTAATAGAAATTTTATCTTGGTGAAATGACTGAATACATCTGATCTTGATGTAGTTTTAATACATTTTTAGGAATATACATCTGGACTAAAGTTTGATGTTGTTTATTTTAATATGTATAAAGTAGCGAGTTCTCCTGAGCCTACTTGATGTGTAAGCCATCTTAGGTGTTGACATTGCTGTAGAAAACCACTATACTTCAGAACACGAAGTTCTTTAAGCTTCACTATTGTTTTTACGTGATGTTTAGAAAATATCTGACTTTTACTTTCAGATTTCAGAAAGACATATATGTACAGCTATTTTTATGTAACAAGTGTCCTAGTGTGTACATATAAATTGATTTCTGGGTCAGATTTCTATCTTTTAAGTTCTCTGTTGATGCAAATTTATGAAAAGAAAGTATCTTCATACTATAAAATAGACATTTTTTACATGAATGTTTTGAATTACAAAAACAAGATGTGTGGAAATTAATAAATTGTAGATAAATAATCATTTTTGTTTGAAGGAAAAATCTCATTTTTTAACTTATTTAAAATGTGAGAAGTAAACAAATGTATAAGATGTTTATAGTGTTCAACTTAGTACATGTTTTAATGTTTTGAGACCCAAACAAAGAATCATGTGTATGTACATATATATTTAAGAATAAAAGTTTCAAAATGTTGGTTTAGAATTAGTTAACTTTTCCATTATCAGCTTATAAAGTGAGTGTTTTGTAACTAGAAGTTTTTGGTTTTATATCCAGTGAATTAGAAAACAAAATATGTTCCTTAAATAACATTAGTTGTTAGTAGTCAAAGGTTAGGTTCGAAATGATGCAAATAACCCATGTGTAACAGATGAAACACTGACAGTTATTGTTGGTCTTGTATTTTGGAAATAAACCAAGTTCAGTGTTACTACAATAATCACTGTGGTACTAACCTGATGTATAATATCCTGTAGGTAACAGGTTTTGTTAAAACATACCTTGTTTGGGAGTCTTATATAAAGATAGTGAAAATACTCAGTGTGCTGTTATCACTTGGCCAAGAGACCTGTTTCATTGTGTAGTGTTACTGTTTGTCTGAGAGACCTGTTTCATTGTGCAGTGTTACTGTTTGTCTGAGAGACATGTTTCATTGTGTAGTGTTACTGTTTGTCTGAGAGACCTGTTTCATTGTGTAGTGTTACTGTTTGTCTGAGAGACCTGTTTCATTGTGTAGTGTTACTGTTTGTCTGAGAGACATGTTTCATTGTGTAGTGTTACTGCTTGTCTGAGAGACCTGTTTCATTGTGTAGTGTTACTGCTTGTCTGAGGGACATGTTTCATTATGTAGTGTTACTGTTTGTCTGAGAGACATGTTTCATTGTGTAGTGTTACTGTTTGTTTGAGAGACATGTTTCATTCTGTAGTGTTACTGTTTGTTTGAAAGACATGTTTCATTGTGTAGTGTTACTGCTTGTCTGAGAGACATGTTTCATTGTGTAGTGTTACTGTTTGTCTGAGAGACCTGTTTCATTGTGTAGTGTTACTGTTTGTCTGAGAGACCTGTTTCATTGTGTAGTGTTACTGTTTGTCTGAGAGACATGTTTCATTGTGTAGTGTTACTGTTTGTCTGAGAGACCTGTTTCATTCTGTAGTGTTACTGTTTGTCTGAGAGACCTGTTTCATTGTGTAGTGTTACTGCTTGTCTGAGAGACATGTTTCATTGTGTAGTGTTACTGCTTGTCTGAGAGACATGTTTCATTGTGCAGTGTTACTGTTTGTCTGAGAGACATGTTTCATTGTGTAGTGTTACTGTGAATGAAATATTCCAGTATCAGCTTCGTTTTCACATTATTTAATAAAACAAAACACAAAACTTTACGAAGAGTGACATAGTAACTAATGACATACTGAATGTCTTTAAGTTTCATCAGGCTGACTGAAATGGAAATGTTTATAACAAATAAACTGTATATTGTTGATCCATGTAATTAAAAAGAAGGAACAATGTCTTGGTTGAAAAGTAAGTCGCTTTATGTTTGTCAAAGAGTGGTCACTACATATTTCATTAGGCTAGTGAATATATACTCAAAGATGAACACGTACTAACAACGGATGTGATAAACAACCATAGTCTCCTTGTTTTTAACATTATTACGAGAAGGTAGTTTCAGAGATTAAGTTTTATATACTTCAGGGTTTGCGAATATCAAAGTATGAAGTCAATGGTATTTTTATGAAACTTGGCTGAAAAACTTACACTCTAATGGAATAATAAGTGTACTTAAGCAAATTATGTTTCTGAGGTAACTGTGAAAAAAAAAAAAAAAATTGTTTGCTCTCGTTCTGGTACCAAGCGCATGTTTCTCACTGCAGTGGCAACAGTGTGACGTAATCGAATGTTACGTCAACAAACTGACGTTTTCGGATACCACTGGTCTAGTAGCAGTTCCAAAGTAACGGAAGAGATCTCTGCGGTTTTTTCAGAGCAGACGTTTGTAGATACGTGCAAGTATGCAAATACAGAATTGATTTATATGTATTAACTTATTACTTTCATCTCTTGAAGAAGTAGACTGTTTGATGAAGTTAATTACTATATAAATATTCTGTTTACAAACATGTAGTCATTTCTAAGAGAAAGAACGTTTACAATCGGTAAATATATAAGTTTCTGAATTTAAAGATAGAAAGTTTTCAAATGGTCACAAAATTACAGCATGTGAGACTCAGAGAATTTCAGAAAATGTTATAAAATTTGTTTTTACTTTTATTTCGGATTTCCTATTACAAATCCAACTACTTCTGATAATACGACTATTAAATCCGAATAGTGGTATTGACCGTCACATTATAAGGCCCCCACGGCTGAAAGGGCGAGCATGTTTGGTGCGACGGGGATGCGAACATGCGAGTCTCACGGCTTAACCGACCTGGCCATGCCGGGCCTCACGCAAAGCTACTCGAGGGACATCTGCGCTAGCCGTCCCTAATTTAGCAGTGTAAGACAAGAGGGAAGGCAGCTTGTCTTCACCACCCACCACCAACTCTTAGGCTACTCTTTTACTAACGAATAGTGGGACTGTCTGTCACATTATAACGCCCCCACGGCTGAAAGGGCGAGCATATTTGGTGTGACGGGGCTTCGAACATGCGAACCTCAGAGTACGAATCGAGTGCCGAAACCACCTGACCACGTCGAACCTAGATAAAGGGCAGTTAGTCAACACTCACAACTTTTGGGCTACCCTTGTTTAACTAAACACTGGGGCTTGACCAACAACCTTACAATACATTCCTTAGTGGTACAGCAAAATGACTGTGGGCTTACAACAATATAAAACTGGGTTTCGATATTCGTGGTGGGCAGATCACAGACAGCCCATTGTTTAGCTTTACATTTTAAAATAAACAAATACATTCATGGCCCTAGACCGCGTTTTTTTATTTTTTTAGGTAACGAGATGCGATCCTTGGACCTGTTCATCCACAGTCGAGTATATTTACCTTGGGTCATGACCTGCCCTATTCTTAATTAATGGCATAGGTAGAATACCTGTCACTTTTATAACGCTTACACTTTTACTAATGAAGAATGTGCTCAACTTTATATTGTTAGCTTGAACTTTTTACTTCTCGGTATGCAGACTGGTACGCTAATAACTACGCTACGCCCATATAGCCAGAAACGTATGTAGTATTACCATTCGGCCCGGCATGGCCAAGCGTGTTAAGGCGTGCGACTCGTAATCTGAGGGTCGCGGGTTCGCATCTCCGTCGCGCCAAACATGCTCGCCCTTTTAGCCGTGGGGGCGTTATAAAGTGACGGTCAATCCCACTATTCGTTGGTAAAAGAGTAGCCCAAGAGTTGGTGGTGTGTGGTGATGACTAGCTGCCTTCCCTCTAGTCTTACACTGCTAAATTAGGGACGGCGAGCACAGATAGCCCTCGAGTAGCTTTGTGCGAAATTCAGAAACAAACAAACAAACAGTATTACCATCAGAAATTTTTATTAACTCGGTATATAAAATTATCGATACATGAGATTGAATAAGTTATATTAAAAGCCACAAGCCAATAACAACCGATATAAAGTTGAGAAAGAACAGAATGTATCAGAACTACATGTAATTTATAGCACAATGTCATGTGATGCCACCTAATATGGATCGTCTTACTAAAACTGACGTGTTCAGGGTGCAAAGCTAGAAGCAAAGCATGGCCAGGTTGTTAGAGCGCTTGACTCGTAACCTTCGGGCTGCGGGTTTGAGCCCCCCGTCCAACTAAACATGCTCGTCTTTTCAGCCATGGAGATGTCATAATGTTATAGTCAATCCCACTATTTGTTATTAAAGGAGGAGTCTAAATCTTCTCGTTCAGGGGTGATGACTACCGTGTTTACTCGCTTATAAGACGGGGATTTTTCCTCGAGATTTCGGGCTCAAATTGGGGGGCCCGTCTTATAGGCGAGGTCTACAGACATAGAAAATAAATTTAGTTCACTCAGTTTATCAGATCGTTCCTCAAATGCGGAATTTCGAATTCCATTGACGGCAGTGAGGATGATAAACTTTTCAGTGAGTTTATCGGCGGCAGAGATGACGTAGAGCAGGAGGAGAACACGGAGGAATGTGACCTCTACGATGATGGATTGTCCGAGGAGCAGTTTTATGAACTGTTTGGAGATAGCGACAACGAATAATTTGAAGGCTTTTGAATTTCATAACTTGCATACTGATTTGCTGTGTTCTATTAAAGTGCAGTTTGCGTAAACTCTTTTTAATACTTTGAAGAAATGTGGTTTAAAAGTTAGCATAAACGTACTTTGATACTGAAATATGTTGTGATAAGTTTTGTGCGTTAGATTGTTCTTTGTTATGTGTTTTAAATATGAATATTTATCATACAGTAAATAAAATAGTTGATGAAATTCCATTAAACGCTTGAACACCGAGTTTGGATTTATTCATTTATTTTCACTTTTCTATCTCTTCTATTTTTCTCCTTCTAATCTGAAATCGAAATATCGTATACGAAACCCAAAATTAGGTTTCTATTAATTTCCATTTTTTTCACTTTTCTCTCGTTACCTGCTTTCCTTCCTTCGTCTTATAAACGAGTCTAAACAGAATATCAACAATCTCTCAGGTGAAGTTGGGACCCGTCTTATAAGCGAATCGTCTTATAAACGAATAAAAACGGTAGTTTCCTTCACTGATAAATAAAGGACTGCTAACGCAGATAGTTCTCGTGTGGCTTCGGACGAAATTCAAACTAAGCCAAGTGAATGTTATGTGGAATGTTTAATATTTTTTTGTAGATTGTGAAAGAGGTTTTCTATCACCTTTTAAAATGAGAAATTTCAATAGCGCTCATAATTCACTTATTACATCACGGTGATTGGTTGTTAGTTGCAATCTAACATAACACGATGATTGGTTCTAAATATTAGCGTCAATTTCACACAACACGATGATTGGTGGTAAATATTACAGTTGATGTGTCAGTTGGCTTGATTGGGTGTGAATGTTAGTTCTTCCGGCTGAAGATCATGAGAAGCCGTGTGTATTTGTGGAGTGGCTGGATTCTTTGATGATGAGTGTGTTGGTAGATTCCCAGTTGGATTCGGATATATTAAGTTGAGTTGAATTATCTCATCGTCTCCTCTTCTGCAGAAGATCTCACTTTTGTAAGTGTTCGTTTTCAAGTTTTATGTTTCTGTTTCAATGATTATTTTATTATAAAGCTAGTGAACATCAAACAATGGTTCATCTTTGCTGTGTTTGAAAAACTACTCCATGGTTACCTGAGCAGGCTGTCCCTAATTTAGACGTAATATACTATTACTAATTTATATGCAACAGACTAGAGCATTGGTTCCCAAACGACAAGTCGCAGACAGGTACTGGTCGTTGAATTAATTTACACCAGTTCGCAGCGTGTCTTGGTTCTTGATTGTTTGTTTTGAATTTCGCGCAAAGCTACACGAGAGCTATCCGTACTAGCCATCCCTAATTTAAGTCAACTCTTGGGTTACGCTACGACTAGTGGTATTGATTGTACATTATAACCTCCCAACGGATGAAGAAGCAATCATATTGAGGGTATACCTAGTTTGGTTGGGAACTCGGGACTCCTCTGTTTCTGGTAGCACAACGAAGATTTTTTTATCAGTATATTATGTGAAATTTAAAAAACCGAATTACTTTTAGTCTATTTCCTTATTACTTTAATTATTTTTTGAACCAGTATAATCACCACGGTATTTAGGCTTAGCGAAAGCTGTCATTTATTTCGTGCTTTTATCAATGTGATCTTTACAATGTTAAACAAATTGAAATATTTAAATATAAGTGAATAGTCAGTGTCTTTGTCATAATTCCAATTAACATTTATTGTGTAACAGTGAAGTATGTGGAACGAAAAGTACACTGACACAGCTATTCCCATGAAATTTGCAAATAAGATTTCTGTATACAGTCATTTGAAGAAGGTATATCAACGTTGAACATCAATATTTACATAATAACAATATGAGTTTCTGTTTGTCCATTTAATAACTCGAAAAACTTCTCAGCTTTTGGTTCAGCCTCATTACGGCTTCGTGCAAAGCATCATGGGAAGTCCAGAACGAGGCAAGTAAAACTGTGGAATTGAAGCTTATATATAACAGTGTTTATAGATCGTTTGTAAAGAAGTGTTCTTAGTTTCAGATCAAGAAGTTATCATGGTTGAGAAGAACCAGACTACAAAAGAGGACAAACAGTTTGATAGTCATGGGCTCTTTGCCCAACGATTTCTTTTGGTAGTAATGAGTCTGGCTTCTTTGTCGTGCTGTGTTTACTACTATGGAGCTTTCATAGAGGAGTACTTTTCTTATCCTGTGGTCCTGAATGTTAAGGTAAACAATAGTGGAATTGTGTTGTTTCCAGGGGTAACGATATGTAACAGACATGGGTAAGTTTGGTTTATTTATTGTGTGTATGTGACTCAGGACTAATAACAGGGTTTCTCATACACTTGTCTGCTACAGATTATTTCTGAGACGATTCTTTGTTTTATACAAGCTACGATTAAGCAGTGTTTATTCTAACAGCTATTCTTTATTGAAAATGACATTTATAGTTGGCACTATTTACTTCTGATGGAAGCAGATCAGGTTTAAATGTTAACACTGTAACGAATACACACTTCTTGCTCTTAATGAACACATTAATTTAATAGTTCGATCAAGATTATTATTCGAGGTGTTTTCGGACGTAATCCCATTAAAATCTCAGATGGCTCAGACGGCTTAGGAGATTTATGTTAGTACTAGCTCCATATATGCATGAATACATATATATTAACCTAATAATGCAAAATAATATGATAAATTACTGTAACAAATATAATAAATGTGTATATATATATATATATATTTATATATGTACTAAATTTCATAAGCAATACTGTTAATAAAAGTAACAGCAAGAAAATAATATTGCGTGTTTTACATTCCTGAAAATATAAAACCAGATGTTAGCTTCATTAAATCCCAACACAACTAAAACTGTACACAATCCTGCTTAACCTCCAGTGACTAATGAAGCAATTACAGCTACGTGGCTTTAGAGTATCTAAATATCTGAGATAAATTAGTGCAGGTCTGGCATGGCCAGGTCTTTAGAGGCGCCTGACTCGCAATATTAGAGTCGCAGGTTCGAATCCTTGTTACACCAAACATACTCGCCTTTTCAGCCATGGGAGTGTAAAAATGTACGGTCAACCCCACTATTCGTTGGTAAAAGAGTAACCCAAAAGTTAGCGGTAGTTGGTGATGTCTAACTGCTATATTAGGAAAGGTTAACGCAGATAGCCCTCGTGTAGCTTTGCGCGAAATTCAAAATAAACAAAGAAATTGGTGCCAGACGTGTTGCTTGCAGGGTGGTTCACAAAGTTCGAGTAATGAAGTCAATGTTTGTAAAGTAATGATAAATAACAAATTATATGAAGTAAATACCAAATCGTAAAATAAATAGCAAATCATATTAACAGTGTAATTAAAATAATCAAGTAAGAAGTAAAAAATTAAACTTACTCTAGGGTATGTAACAGTTGTATCTTTGTCAATCCCATGATCATGTACAGAGCAGTTAGCCGGAAGTAATCGGTTAAAGTTAAACCTTGAAAAAAAAGATGAAATATGGATAAACTAAATTAATAAAGCAACGTTAAGTCACGTGAGTAAAACTAATGGTGACTAAAGCGGCCGATTATCAATATAAAATAGTGTGTAAATACAACAGTTTGGAAGATGTAGTGATAGTTTTGTACGCCCGCCATCCTTTAATCTGGACATCAGGAAATTACATATCGCCATCACTTGGACTACAAGTTACAAACAAAAAAGTAGAATTGAATTAACACAAAGGAAGAATATGTTCAGTGAAGAGATTCGAACCCGTGAAAAATATATTGAGAATCGATAGTCATAACTACTAGGACATGTTAGGCCTAAATTTCGAAGAAGAAACTTCGTTTATAACGAACGGGAGTGAGTTTGAGCTCTGCGTTACGTCATGCAATTTCAGATAAGTATTTAATATAATAACAAATAATCAGTAACCAATAAATAACGTAAGATCATGCAATTTCAGATAAGTATTTAATATAATAACCAATAATCAGTAACCAATAAATAACGTAAGATGAATGATTTAGAACAGAACTGTTTAAATGGGAAGTTCATAATTTCAAAATAAAAGTGTTTTTTTTTAAGTTTTGTACTTTAACGGTTTTGTTTTTTGTTTTTGAATTTCGCGCAAAGCTACACGAGGGTTATCTGCGCTAGATATCCATAATTTAGCAGTGTAAGACTAGAGGGAAGGCAGTTAGTCATCGCCAATTCTTGGGCTACTCTGTACCAACGAATAATTGAATTGACTGTTACATTAAAACGCTTCAACGGCTGAAAGGGCGAGCACGTTTGATGTGACGAGAATTTGAATCCGCAACTCTCGGATTACAAGTCGAGCGTCCTAACCAACTGGCCGTGCCGGGCTTGTTTGTAGAGAGAAAAGAGTTTGTTTTATTTCTTGTCTACCAGAATGAAACCTGATTGTTAAGTAACCAAAGTTTCGTGTAAAAACCTTTGACAATTTGGTACAACAATAACTACCATTTCATCCACCACCGAATCAATGTTTCTAAGATTTCTGAATAAAAATCAGCGGATTCTAATAAATATTAATTTACAACCGAATGTTTACCGAATTATATGAATGTGTGGTCAAGTAAATATATATAACTTTTTGGGAAACAGTTACATCATCTTAGAAACCCGTGTTTTTACAGACACAAAGCACTAATTTCTGAGAATGAACAAAAAATCTCAAATTGCTGATGAAAGAGTCGCTTTTTTTCTTTTAATTTTATTAGTACGTGGTCTGGTTTTGTTTCTTTGAACGTAAGCACAAACTGCACAACGGGCTATCTATGCTCTGCTCACCACGAGTACCTGAATCCATATTTTAGTGTTAGAAGCGTTCAGACTCTGTGAAGCATATGAAAAGCGAATATGCTGACGTCTGTATACATATATTCCGACAGCAGTTTTGAATATGTTGTTAATATGTTATACATTTTACTAGATAACATAAAAATATGAAAGACAGTATGTTTTTAGAATGCACTCGACAAGATCTGTTCAAATATGATCTCAAATCATAATTTTAACACCTGAACACTTCTTGATTTTAGGTACATTTTATCATGAAATGTGTGGTGCACCTGCTGTAGTTTCTTATGTCTTCTTATCACAATTAGCCAACAGAATGATCAAACATGAATGATCTGTAATAATTTAAACTAAAAGTGAAACTCGTAATAATATAAACCACTTGGTTTTGTCCATCTTTTATATACACACATGTATATATAACACAGTATTCTTACTAGGGTTGTTTCTTATTCTAACTATAGCATACGTTATTTTAATATATATATGTATACATATATACTATAGTAAAAGATGTCCATACAGAGATTGTTTCTTGTTTTTGGATTAGAATAAACAAACAAAAGTTACGAAATCTGTGCCACTCTGAAGAGAGTGTGAGAGATAAGTCACTGGTGAGAGCCTGTGATACCATACTGGATGATTTTGACTTGAACAACTTGCACTACGCTAACTCAGATTATCAAGGATTTGTTTCGGTAAGCTATACATTTTTGATTGGGAATACTGAATTAAATAGATTAAAAATGTACAATTACGACGAAAGGCACAACCAAGTTTCTGTCATATTATAGATAGAGTGGCGAATATTGAACATTATAGACAATGTATATATGTGGTTGTTTGGTCAGCCCCGCTCCTTGTTCATCACGTGCCTCCGAAACAACGACGACAATACAACAGTCCAGAAGAACCAGGATATTGTTAACAAGGTAGATGCTTACCTATCACTGACCGAGAACCAACGAATGGAAATCAGCACAAGTCTTCATGATATTCTTGCGAAATGTTCATACGAAGTCTCTGACTGTTATAGCACGTAAGTAGAATTTTATTACCCAAGTTTGGTTTCTTGTATTTACCTTAACCTCACTGAAAAGTTTACCTTCTAAAGTTTTCAGCTCTTTGGAGTCGTAAGTGTAATAAATGATTCAATCGTTAGCCGGGGCCCGGCCAGGCTCGGCATGGCGAGGTGAGATTGGCACTCGACTCGTAATCCGAGGATCGCGGGTTCGAATCTCCGTCACACTAAACATGCTAGCCCTTTCAACCGTGATGGCGTTATAAGTTACGGTCAATCCCACTATTCATTGGTACAAGAGTAGCCCAAGAGTTCGTGGTGGGTGGTGATGACTAGTTGCCTTTCCTCTGGTCTTACGCTACGAAATTAATGACTGCTAGCGCAGATAGCCGTTGTGTAGCTTTACGCGAAATTCAAAACAAACAAACAAACTAGCTATTTTCTCTCTATTTTTTAGTAGCCCAAGAGTTGACGATAGCCATTGTTGACTAGCTGTATTCTCTGTAGTTTCTTAGTAGTCCAACAGTTGAAGATGGCTGTTGTTGACTAGCTGTCTCCTCTCTAGTTTCTAAGTACTTCAAGAGTTGAAGATTGCTGTTTTTAATTAGCTATATTCTCTCTAGTTTATAAGTAGAGCAAGAGTTGACGGTGGCTGTTTCTGACGAGTTGTCTTTTCTCTAGTTTCTAGGTAGCCCAAGAGTTGACGATGGCTGTTGCTAACTAGCTATCTTCTCTCTAGTTTTTTTCAGCTTAATACTAGTGACAACTGTACTCATGTGACCCTTCTATAGATTTATGCAAAACTTCTGTAGGAATTAAAGATGGTACCCAGACATATTTGTGAACTAGTCTTTGTCCAAGTCTACTGCTGAGAGGTAGAATTCAACAAAACATTTCTAACTAAAGAGATAAACGGTTAATCGAATGAAAACTGGACTTCATATTTCTCTCTTGCCAGAAGTTATGTGGCATAATATTAAATAAACTACATCAACACCTGACTTAGTTCTTTGCATTTCATTATTTCTACTGCTGGTTGAATGTTCTATGATCTATATAGGCTGTCACAGATCTTTGTGTTTCATTGTTTCCACTGATGGTTGAATGTTCTATGATCTGTATAGGCTGTCACAGATCTTTGGGTTTCATTGTTTCCACTGATGGTTGAATGTTCTATGATCTATATAGGCTGTCACAGATCTTTGTGTTTCATTGTTTCCACTGATGGTTGAATGTTCTATGATCTGTATAGGCTGTCACAGATCTTTGTGTTTCATTGTTTCCACTGATGGTTAAAATGTTCTATGATCTGTATAGGCTGTCACAGATCTTTGGGTTTCATTGTTTCCACTGATGGTTGAATGTTCTATGATCTATATAGGCTGTCACAGATCTTTGGGTTTCATTGTTTCCACTGATGGTTGAATGTTCTATGATCTATATAGGCTGTCACAGATCTTTGTGTTTCATTGTTTCCACTGATGGTTGAATGTTCTATGATCTGAATAGGCTGTCACAGATCTTTGTGTTTCATTGTTTCCACTGATGGTTAAAATGTTCTATGATCTGTATAGGCTGTCACAGATCTTTGGGTTTCATTGTTTCCACTGATGGTTGAATGTTCTATGATCTATATAGGCTGTCACAGATCTTTGTGTTTCATTGTTTCCACTGATGGTTGAATGTTCTATAATCTGTATAAGCTGTCACAGATCTTTGGGTTTCATTGTTTCCACTGATGGTTGAATGTTCTATAATTTGTTGAGGCTGTCACATTGTCACAAGTCTTTATTTTCTTAATAACGACAATGCAGTGTAGAAATAGCAAGTTTATCAAATTTGCCAGTTTGCTATTTTTAGTTTTACTCTACAGTTTAGTAGCACCAGACTCTTTCTTAGTCGTTCACTTACTTTGTAATTAATGAAAGAAAATATTATTTTTTGTAGATTAATTTAGTATTTTTATATCTCTATCGCTAATTTAAATCGTTGTTTGAGATTTTACTTGTTTTATTTCGTGATGACCTGACGATTACCGTAGAAGTTCGAGACGTTGTTCGCTTCTCTACATAGAATTTTCTCCAACCATACCATCCGTTTTTACATATACACTTGGTTTATTTGTAAATGATTTGCTCCTATATTTGCATGGTATACAGTATGAGTTACAGGCGTGCTATGTAGCATTTCGGACTGTTTGGTGTGTAAAACACGTTAAAGGGAACAAAACTATTACAGGATATCTTATAAATTAAACATATAAGTTTGAAAATTAACAGGTAGTTGGGTAAATGTTCTTCGATAATTAAATAATATAAGTATCCTGTATAAATTATACGACACTTTTATATTGAGAAAACAAATAAGTTAAAAATTGTTGACAAAGTGAAGTGACCGTTTATTACCAAATGTATGGACCTCTTTGGGACTACCAAAGCCCTCTACTGTATAAATGATGTACTATATAAAAACAGCAATAATTCAATTATGTCAGGTCATGTGGTGAGGGTGCTCGACTCGTGATGTGAGGGTCGTTGGCTCAAATCCCCTTCACATGTTTGATCTTTTAGCCGTGGGGTGTTATTATGTTACGGTGAATCCCAATATTAGATTTTAAAAGAGTAGCCCAAGAATTGACGGTGGGTGGTGATGACTAGCTACCTTCCATTTAGTCTTACACTGCTAAATTAGGGACGACTAGCCCAAATAGCCCGCTTGTAGCTTTGCGCGAAAATTCAAAACAAAGAAACAATCAAATATATTCTGTGAAATTCTTATTAGTTGACGTCTTATAATGGCCGTTAGATGGTGTTAAAATCATCAATAACTATAGTATTAGAATATTTTTTTTTGTTTGCCTCTTTGTTTTTAATTTCACGCAAAGCTACACGAGAACTATCTGCGCTAGTCGTTCCTAATTTAGCAGTGTAAGACTAGAGAGAAGGGAGCTAGTCATCACCACCCACCGCCAACTCTTAAGCTACTCCTTTACTAACGAATAGTGACATTGATCGTCACATTATTACATCCCTATGACTGAGAGGGCGAACATGTTGGGTGTGACGGGGATTCGAACCCGTGACCCTACCATTACGAGTCGAGTATCTTAACCAAGTGATCATGCTGAGCCATTAAGTGATTTAGATAATCGCCGGTCTTATGTTCGTCAGAATTAACGTTGAACTAGTTAGGCCTGAGAATAAGCGAACTGGAACTAGCCTTTATTCTGGGAGTCAATTTGAAAAACAAAACAAACAAAACAAACAAAACAGTATCAGATGTGGCAGTTAACAGCTTTACGTAGAACTAATAAAACTAATTGTTTGAAATGTCACGGCCGTCTTAGTTATTTGGCCCAAGAGTAAAGGCCCTCATAACAAAGTAATGACTTAGTTTAGGGTAGTCGCTGTTGTCGAGACCTGCAGCGTCCCTCTGCTGAGCGTCTCACGTCCAGTGTTTGATAATAACAGCACTAGATGATCTAAATGTATAGTCACCAGAGCTTTTGTCCAAACATTTCAAACTTCACGCCTAATAAAACTGATAAAATCTTCAATGGTGAGCAGACATATTTTTTGTCTAACACTCGCCTCGCGCCGACCACTTCGCAACCTGCAAGTTGTGAGTTCGAATATAATCAATTTTTATGCTCGCTCTTTCAGCAGTGAGGGCGTTATAACGTGATAATCAGTCACACTATTTGATTAAAGTAGCCCACGTAGCAGAAGGTGTAATGTTGACTGGCCCTCCTCCCTCTTGTGTAGGCCAAAAAGCTTTTCCGTTTAATTATTACCCATGCTTATCGACTCTTGTTTACCATAACCTTCTTAGTTGACCATGGCTACGTGGTTAAGGCACTCGACTCGTAATCATTACCAGTAAGTAGTACGAAAAACTTCTATTTGGCGCAAAGCTACATAACAGACTATTTACATTCTGTCCGGGCCCGGCGCTTGACTCGTAATCTGAGGGTCGCAAGTTCAAATCTCCGGAAAAGGCGGAAGACTTTCGAAACATCGTCCTCTACACTTGTGTCTCCACAACATGTATTTGCTGTGCATTCTACGAAGTTTCATCATGAATACGCTGCCTGAACAAACTATAAAAAAACAGTATTAATAAGTTATGTTGTTGTAATAATAGTATTAAAAGGTAAAGTTATTGTAACAATAGTATTTATAGGTAGTCTTATTGTAACAACAGTATTAAAATGTAGACTATTGTTACAATAATGTGAATAGGTAGTCATATTTTAACAACAGTGTGAGTTGGTAGTTTTATTGTAATAACTGTACCAATAAGTAGTATGGTTGTAACCAGGGGCGTAGATTTTTTTACACCCGATGAGGGGATGATTTTTCCAACCACTTATGTGGACTGTTCAATTTGCAAATTGGTAATCTCTGATTACGTGAACCTGAAAGCTGTAAACATGTAATCACACATTAATCTTGTTGCCATGATACTTCAAGGTTTCCATGTAGGTTTATATAAGTGAGGTGTTGTGAACAGTTTTCAAAATGTTAATAAAATAAAGACAAATGTGTCACAGATTAACTGCCACATGAATTTATTCCTGCACACTGCACAGTATAAAAGATGGCCATTATCCTTGACAAGGTTACTAATGACTTTCATTGCATGAATTACGTTTTCAAATATTAATAAAATTAGTAATTACTCTTGATAAGTTTATATCTACTGAAAAACTGTTCATGTTGTTTGATAAAAATAATTAAAATGTATTTGCGAACTCTTGAAAATTACACATCAATGCAATGTAGCACATAATTATTCATACTTTTCATTGAAGTAAGATTCATTTAGTCCTCTAGTCTACATGTTCCCAAACGTAGAACTCCTTTGTGATAATCTGTTTATGAATTTTTTCATAAGCTCTTCTATATTTATGTTGTCGACCTCATATTTGTGAGTGTGACAAACTGCCACATGTTTGAGGCGGCACTGAGACATAGTTGACAACATGTATTTTGTACATTGACCTTAACCACGTCTTTAACCGTCTTAATGAAGAAAAGCTACGTTCACATTCGCAGCTGGTTACTGGACATACAAGCAAAATTTCATTAGAAGAAACACTTCACTAAACATCTGCTGGCTTGTTTCATGCGTTTTACAGTAAGCATCCTTTGCAGCTTTCAGAGATACTGCTTTTGTTGTTCCTTTGAACATGGGCAACTGAAACTCGAGCTGTTGTGCAGAGATTTCTGGATATAAGTTTATAACCGAGTTGTTAATCTTGCCAGATGTGATCATGTTCTCAAGTGCCAGATATTGCCTCAAGTCATTGTTATCTACATTGAATCTAGTAGTCAGATGTTCTATGACTGTGTCCACAAATTCAAAATATTGGCTTCTGTAGTAATCTCCAGCTGTTGCAGAATGGTGTGCTGAGCCATCATCTGTGATCCTTCTGGGGAGTCTGTGAATGAGTGGTAGTTCAATAGGCACCAGATCTAAGGAACTTACCTAATTGTCAGCTTCATCAAATATCTTGTTGTAATTGTTCTCTGTTCGCAATACCCGCAACTGCTCAACTGTCATTGCAGATGCTTCAATCATGCCAGATACTGTCGCTGATTTTGCTTGGAATGCACGGTTTAGTTCCTCTAATGCAGCTTATGGATGCTGAGCCATCAACAATCCCAAAACTGTCTTTCCTTTGTCAAATCTGTTCAGCAGACCTCGTGCTTTTACTGCTACATCTGATTTTTCATTTGCTAATTCAGACAAAGAATCAACAATGTCACTGTAGTAATCATTAGCACATGTAATTGGAGATAGGCGGCACAACCAGCGTGTTGGACACAGTGGGCGGATGTATTTAACTGGACCATTGTGGCTGTCTGACGATACAATATTTTCAAATATTCTCTTGTATTTGCTTGACTTCTGAAGCAAGAAATCAAGTTCATGTACCCACTGGATAGAATTTCGAACACATTCACAATCTTTAACTGCATGTTGCATTATTAAATTAGCTTCGTGTGCTCCGCAGTGAAGAAACAAAGCTGACGGTTGCTTCTCTTTTATTTTTGCCTGACATCTACTGTACGCACCACTCATGTTAGCGGCTCCATCATAAGTTTGTGCTCTTAATCCTGACAGTGGTAAATTGAGTCTAGTCAGTGCATCAAGTATAGTCGAGGATATTGTTTCACTAGTTGTATTGGAAACACTGTACAAACCAAGAAATGTCTCATGGACGTCAAGATTCTCATCTACGTATCGCACACATGTTGCTTCCTGTTCGGCATCTGTAACATCTTGAGTGCCATCAACCATTCATGCAAAGATTTTACTTTGCTGCACTTCGCGTGCTATGTTCCTCAATATTTGATAGCTGAACATCTCCATTATTTCATTCTGAGCCTGGGGTGATGTGAATGTGGTTTTATTTTATAAGTAGGCCGTCAACTCAGCATCTTCCTCTTCCAGGAGCTTCTCCTAAAGGTATACTCCACTGGCCTCTCCAATTTCCCTGTAAAAAAGGCATCTATTTTCTGCCTTGGCACAATGAAAGCATATGACTTTTTGAGTCTGATTGTCGAAGTGTAGCCATGGGAACTCATCAAACTACTTGCCCTGGAAGTTGATATTTTGAGATTTTGCTTTCTGTCGTGGTATTAGTTGTGCGTCTTGATGATATGGCTTTCCACACTGTATGTGTGGTGTGTCAGATTTTTCATCACTGCACAAACTTGTTTCACAACTATCTGGTGGTCATGATGTGCAATAGTTGCACAAGTATTTTCAGACTCGTCCTCTGATGAACATGGTATTTCCTCTGTATGGCAAGTTTTATTCCTTTGCTTGAGGTTGTTGGATTATCTGCATCTACATTGTCACTTGTAGTACCAGTAACTGGCTTGCAGAACTGTATAATATCGGAAAGTTTCAGATGCTTGCTTGTCATAGTTGGACTCTGTTTCTCAGATGACTCAACAGGTTAAAATACAGTCTTTATTGAAAAACTCTAACATACAACGAACGACGATAGAACAGAATGGAAGTAGGACTGAACTTTACAATGTATTTAAGTCGAACGCGCGAACCTCACAGTGACTACCGAGCCAACTGACCGCCTGGATATCGCTGGGACAATAATGTGTGCTAGTTACAACACAAGTAATTGCAAGTTTCTCGAAAAAGAGAATATATTGTTATTTTACCATAAAGCACCAGCACTTTATTAGAGGGCGGTGATAATCTGAAATTTCATGGATTAATGAGGGCCACAAACACAGGTCTAATGAGCTCTGTTGTAAAATCGAGGCTCAGACTAAAGGGAGCGGAGGGGGTGATGTAGGACGCGTATGGATCCGAGAGGCCCGAAACTGTCGTTAACTGTACACTAAACGTACAGTATGGTCAGCAACTTCGGCAGCTAAAGGTTGTTAGGCGTTCGACAATAAAACCGGCTAGATATGCATAAGAACAAATGGCGTAGGAAAACCGCACAATATACACATAAGATTGATGCAGCTACAATCTACAAATGGCCTGCCAGATCTAGATCACAGGAGTTTTCTCTTGGGAGTAATACTTTCGAATTTCATGCTCTGTTCAATCTATTGTGATGAAAATTTTACTTAATCTTACACTACGTACAAGACGTAGGTAGATTCTGTAATATTGCTTGCAAGCCTTGCATGTATACTTAGGTTTACTGACTGATACTTACGAACTATCGCTTAGTTCGAAAAGCTTAGAAGCACGCCTATATTAAAGATGTACATTTCGGCTACTGAAAAAGCTTACATCTAGGCTTAATTATGTAATTCGATTGGTAAGAACGCGAGAATTACAAGAACAAGCACAATTTGTAGGCCTGTGATGCAATAAAACAATTCAACAGACTAAACTATAGGGGGGATGATTGTATGCATCATACCCCCCACCTAAAATAAAGGGGGATGTATACCCTCCACCACCCCAGAATCTACGCCCCTGGTTGTAACAATAGTATTAAAAAGTAGATTTATTGTAACAATAGTATCAATATTTAATCTTATTTTAACAATGGTGTTAGTTGGTAGTCTTATTGTAACAACAGTATCAATAAGTAATATTGTTATAACAACAGTGTCAGTTGGCAGTCTTATTGTAACAAGAGTGACAATAGGTAGCATTGTTGTAACAATATTATTAAAGGGAAGGTTTTTGTAACAATAATGTCGATAGGTTGTCTTATTTTAACACCAGTGTCAGTAAGTACTCTTATTTTAACAACAGTGTTAGTAGGTAGTGTTATTGTAACAACAGTGTTAGTAAGTAATATTATTGTAACAATAGTATTAAAAGTAGACTTGTTGTAAAAATAGTGCAAACAGGTAGTCTTATTTTAACAAGAGTGTTAGTAGGTAGTGTTATTGTAACAAAAGTGTTAGTAAGTAATATTATTGTAACAATAGTATTAAAAGTAGACTTGTTGTAAGAATAGTGCCAACAGGTAGTCTTATTTTAACAACAGTATCAGTAGGTAGTCTTGTTGTCACAAAAAGTGTTAATTTGAAAGTTTGTTGAATGGGCAATAACTGCCTATTCGGAGAGTGTAGTGGACGACGTTTCGAAAGTCTTCCGCCTTTTGTATTCTTATGAAAACAAAAGGCGGAAGACTTTCGAAACATCGTCCTCTACACTTGTGTCTCCACAACATGTATTTGCTATACATTTTACGAAGTTTCATCATGAATACGTTGCCTGAACAAACTATAAAAAACAGTATTAATAAGTTATGTTGTTGTGATAATAGTATTAAAAGGAAGATTTATTGTAACAATGGTATTAATAGGTAGTCTTATTGTAACAATAATGTCAATAGGTAGAGTTATTGTAACAAAGTATTAAAATGTAGACTTATTGTAACAACAGTATTAATAGGTAGTTTTATTTTGACAACAGTGTATGTAGGTAGTCTTATTTTAACCACAGTGTCAGTAGGTAGTGTTATTGTAACAAGTGTCAATAAAAAGTATTGTTGTGACAGTAGGATTAAAAGGTAGACTTATTAAAACAATAGTGTCAATATGTAGTATTACGTGAACAATAGTGTCAGTAGGTAGACTTATTGTAAGAACAGTGTCAAAAAGTAGTATTCTTACAACAATAGTGTTAAAAGTTAAATTTATTGTAAGAATAATTCCTGTAGGTTATCTTATTTTAACATCAGTGTTTGTAGGTGTTCTTATTATGAGAACAGTGTTAGTAGGTTGTCGTACTGTAGTAACAGTGTCAATAAGTAGTATTGTTCTGACAATAGTTTTAAAAGGTAGACTTATTGTAACAACCGTATCAGTTTGTAATTTTATTGTAACAATAGTGTCAATAGGCAGCATTGTTGTAACAATAGTTTTAAAAGGTCGACTTATTGTAACAATAGTGTGAATAGGTAGTCCTACTGTAACAATAGCATTAATAAGTAGTCTTATTGTAACAATAGGATTGATAAGTAGTATTCTTTTAGCAATAGTATTAAAAGGTAGGTTTATTGTAACAATGGTGTCAATAGGCAATCCTATTGTAACAATAGTGTGAATAGGTAGTCTAATTGTGACAATAGTATTAATAGGTAGTCTTCCTGTAATAATAATATCAATAGGTAACCTTATTGCAAGAATAGTGTTAATAGGTTGTCTTATTTTAATAAGTGTTAATAGGTGGTCTTATTGTAGTAAGAGATGTAACAGATATTCTTATTCTAAAAATAGTATTTACAATTAGTTATTGTAAAAATGATGTTAACAGCTAACCTTAATGTAACAATTTTGTTTATATTATTTTTCTTTTTAATAGTTGGTACTGTTGTAACAAGAATGATAACAGCTGGTACTATTGTAATAAAAGAATTTTTATAGCTGGCAGTATTGGAAGAACAATGTTAATAGCTGGTATTATTGCAATAAGAATAGTGTTGGTAGCTGGCACTGTTGTAACAAGGGTTAATAGCATGTACTACTGTAATAACCAGAATGGTAATAGCTGGCATTATTGTAACAAGAGTGTTGATATCTGGTGCCATTGTAACAAGAATGTTAATACCTGTAATTATTGTAATAAGAATGTTAATAATATATAGATGGCGTTATTGTAATAAGAATGTTAATAATATATAGATGGCGTTATTGTAATAACAATAGTATTGATAGCTGCTACTATTCTTAGAAGAATGTTAATAGTTGTTACTATTGTAATTACAAGAACGTTAATAGCTGGTATTATTGTAACAAGAATGCTAATAGTTGATACTACAGTAACAATAACAGTGTTTATAGCTGGTACTATTGTAACAATAGTGCTAATAGCTGTTTTCGTTCTTACAACAATTGTGTTAATAGCTTCTCTTCTTCTTATTGAATTAGGTGGACTATCATCGTTTACCAGAGCCATACACTGATGGATGTTACAAAGATGACAAAAACGAACCAGGTGCTTACAACAAGAAGGTTAGTGACGTAACGAAATAGTACGTCACAAGGAAGATATGTCACGTGATAAAGACATGTGCTTTTAATAATAGGATTTTTTTGTTTTGTTCAGTTGTCATTCAGAACTTAATGTGTTTTAATTCAACCTTAACCTTTGCATTTTAACATGTTTTAATTCAACTATAACTTTCGTATATTAACATGTTTAATTCAAACTTAAGATTTGTATTTTTGACATGTTTTAATTCAACCTTAACCTGTGTATTTATCGTCTTAATTCAGTCTTAACCTTTGTATTTTAAAATGTTTCAATTCAACATTAACCTGTGTATTTATCGTATTAATTCATTCAGAACCTTTGTATTTTAACATTGTTTAAAACAACCTTAACCTTGTATTTTAACGTGTTTTAATTCAATCTCAACCTCTGTATTTTTACATGTTTTAATTCAACCTTAACCTGTGTTTTTATCGTCTTAATTCAATCTTAACCTTCGTATATTAACATGTTTTAATTTAACCTTTACCTCTGTACTTTAACATGTTTTAATTCAAATTTAAGATTTGTATTTTTGACATGTTTTAATTCAACCTTAACCTGTGTATTTATAGTCTTAATTCAATCTTAACCTTTATATTTTAACATGTTTCAATTCAACCTTATCCCATGTATTTTGACTGATTATATATTACTGTTCCTAGATGCACTGTTGTAAACCTATACAACATAGACACCACAGGCATAGCTTTGTACTTAACTACAAACACACACACACACGATCATTATCCCACATATTTTAAATAAAATAATTATAAATATGTATACTGTTTATTTTTCCATTAATAGCGATAGTAGTAAATGAATTCCATTTGAAAAGACTGAAAAAAAAATGTTAACACTGAGGAGTTTCTAGACTGGGATATCCAGTGTTGAAGAGTTTCGTTTGTTTGTTTGTTTGACCCTCGGGCTACCTCCGCTTGCCTACTTTAGCACTGTATTACTAGAGGGAAGGCAGCTAGTCATTATCACCCACCACCAACTCTTGGGTTACTCTTTTACAAACGAATAGTGGAATTGGCCGTCACATCATAAGGCTCCCACGGCTGAAAGGGCGAGCATTTTTAGTGTGACCGGGATTCGAACCCGCGACTTTCAGATTACGACTCGAACGCCTTAACTCACCTGGCCATGCCAGACCCGATAAATTAAAGGGAAGGCAGTTAGTAAGTAGAATCAACTGCCAATTTTTTGGCTACACCAATTTAAACGTGGGATTTAACTTTTACTTCTAAACAGAACCGAATTCAGAAAATTTAAAGCTCAATTTTGCATCAGCAGGGCCCAAATCTTTGGTCTTCGGATCCACACTATACTAGTCACTGGGCGATGAATAACGGCGTATTGTTAATGTCATGATACATTATTGATTAATGTATCTATTATATGCATTTTTGGTGAATTATATACATTAAAGTTTCTTAAGAATATTTATATATTATAGACAACTTGATTTCTATCATAATTACTAGTTACTGATTTAATAACTTTCATCCATTAAAGTATTTCGACATAAATTTTATTGTGACAAATCTGAAATTTCTGTGTTCTTTAAATAATTTAATGTACTTTCCTTAATTTGTTATTAGTGACAGTCAGCTGTTTCTTATACTTACTTATTTACAGGTTAGGGAGTTTAATAGTTGTGGAGCCTTTTGTATACCATATATCATCTATTACCCCTAGTGGTGCAGTGCTGCATCTATATAGACCAACCACTAACCACTTTCATTTATAGCTAAGAAATTTGACCTTAGCACCTGATCTCATCCCGACAATAATCTACTCAAGGTACTTCGTGGTACCTGAACTCCTCCAAACAATAATCTACTCAAGGTACTTCGTGGTACCCCTACAATAATGTGCTCAACCTTGTTCCTCACATCTCACCTTCCACCCTCTACGTGATACTTTGTTCATGACACTATTTGGAGACCTTAAAATTCTTTACAATAACTACCTTGACCAGCTGCGATCAATCACTTTCTAGTTAAATACGAGGACTGTTTATTATCACACGAGCAGCCAAAACTCTCAAAGGCTTTTTCTATATGTATAATAAAACTTGTTTTATTTCATAAATTCAACAACGTTGCTCAATGAGCTTTTACGTCTTTGTTCTCTCTAGGGATCAAGCCTTAAATTATCACTATAAACAATAGATCTTAGTGCTGAGCTGTATAAACACAATGTAACTGTATGATTGTATAAAAAACCTTAAATTATCACTATAAACAATAGATCTTAGTGCTGAGCTGTATAAACACAATGTAACTGTATGATTGTATAAGCTATTTTATCTTTTATTCTAATGTTTTTTCTCTTTTCTTCACCAGCAATGCTTCCAGAAATGTTTACAACTTTTAAGTAATGAAACATGTGGATGCGGGGACCCAACAATTAATTTACCTGATGGAGTACCACCCTGCCACCTTAAAGAAGCTAATGATGGTAAGAAAAAAACAGTATTTAGTAGTACAATCTTACCATCTTAAGGAACCTACTGAAGGTAAGCAAAGAAACAGTATTTATGTGTACAACCCTGCTACCTTAAGGAAGGTACTGATAATAAGTAAAGAACAGTGTTTATCTAGTACCACCCTGCTAACTTAAAGAAGGTACTGATGGTAAGTAAAGAACAGTATTTATCTAGTACCACCCTATTAACTAAAGGAAGGTACTGATGGTAAATAAAGAATGGTATTTATGTAGTACCACCCTGCTATCTTGAGGATTGTACTGATGGTAAGTAAAGAACAGCTATAATGTAGCACAACCGTGTTATTTTAGGGAAGATACTGATGGTAAGAAAAGAAAGGTATTTATGTAGTAGTACCATGCTTCCTTCAGGAAAGTACTGATTGTAAGTAAAGAACACTATTACTGTAGTACCACTGTGCTAACATAAGGAAGGTACTGAAGGTAAGTAAAATAAAAGTATTTATGAACATCCTTATTAAATCTATGTACCAAATAAAATGAATAGTATATGGAAAAAAGATAGACATAGGAATTGTATAATTAATAGTTTCTGTGAGTGTTATCAAGACACCATAACTCATATTGACGGAGAGTGTTCGTTTTATTATAACCAAACCACATTGTGCTATTTGTTGTGTCTGTCAAAGAACATTGTACCACTGATTTTCATATTATAAATCCAAACACTTACTGCTGTCTTAACAGTGGATGGTTTACACTATCAACCATAAGTAGTTTAAAAAATTGCCTAAATATCATAAGTGTGTAAGCTCCATTCTACTCTAGAAGTACATTCTTTGCAAATGTTGTGTGAAATGACATTTCTTACTAAGTGTTAGCCTTAGCCTTTGTAACTGCATGATTCGCCTTAGTAACTGAGTGAGTAACCTTAATAACTGTATGGTTAGCCTTATTCGTGGTGGGTGGTGATGACTAGTTGCCTTTCCTCTAGTCTTACGCTACGAAATTAATGACTGCTAGCGCAGATAGCCGTTGTGTAGCTCTACGCGAAATTCAAAACAAACAAACAAACTAGCTGTCTTCTCTCTATTTTTTAGTAGCCTCAGAGTTGACGATAGCCATTGTTGACTAGCTGTATTCTCTGTAGTTTCTTAGTAGTCCAAGAGTTGAAGATGGCTGTTGTTGACTAGCTGTCTCCCTCTAGTTTCTAAGTTGTCCAAGAATTGAAGATGGCTGTTGTTGATGAGCTATGTTCTCTCTAGAGTCTTAGAAGACCAACAGTTGAAGATGGCTGCTCTTTATTAGCTGTCTCCCTCTAGTTTCTTAGTAGACCAACAGTTGAAGATGACTGCTGTTGATTAGCTGTCTCTCCTCTAGTTTCTAAGTTGTCCAAGAGTTGAAGATGGCTGTTGTTGACTAGCTGTCTCCTCTCTAGTTTCTAAGTAGCCCAAGAGTTGACGATGGCTGTTTTGATTAGCTATATTCTCTCTAGTGTCTTAGAAGACCAACAGTTGAAGATGGCTACTCCATATTAGCTGTCTTCTCTCTAGTTTCTTAGTAGAGCAACAGTTGAAGATGACTGTTGTTGATTAGCTGTCTCCTCTCTAGTTTCTTAGTATACCAACAGTAGAAGATGACGATTGTTGTTGATTAGCTGCCTCCTCTCTAGTTTTTAAGTTGTCCAACAGTTGAAGATGGCTGTTGTTGACTAGCTGTCTCCTCTCTAGTTTCTAAGTACTTCAAGAGTTGAAGATTGCTGTTTTTAATTAGCTATATTCTCTCTAGTTTATAAGTAGAGCAAGAGTTGACGATGGCTGTTTCTGACGAGTTGTCTTTTCTCTAGTTTCTAGGTAGCCCAAGAGTTGACGATGGCTTTTGCTAACTAGCTATCTTCTCTCTAGTTTTTTTCAGCTTAATACTTGTGACAACTGTACTCATGTGACCCTTCTATATATTTATGCAAAACTTCTGTAGGAATTAAAGATGGTACCCAGACATATTTGTGAACTAGTCTTTGTCCAAGTCTACTGCTGAGAGGTAGAATTCAACAAAACATTTCTAACTAAAGAGATAAACGGTTAATCGAATGAAAACTGGACTTCATATTTCTCTCTTGCCAGAAGTTATGTGGCATAATATTAAATAAACTACATCAACACCTGACTTAGTTCTTTGCATTTCATTATTTCTACTGCTGGTTGAATGTTCTATGATCTGTATAGGCTGTCACAGATCTTTGTGTTTCATTGTTTCCACCGATGGTTGAATGTTCTATTATCTGTATAGGCTATCACAGATCTTTGGGTTTCATTGTTTTCACTGATGGTTGAATGTTCTATGATCTGTTGAGGCTGTCACATTGTCACAGGTCTTTATTTTCTTAATAACGACAATGCAGTGTAGAAATAGCAAGTTTATCAAATTTGCCAGTTTGCTATTTTTAGTTTTACTCTACAGTTTAGTAGCACCAGACTCTTTCTTAGTCGTTCACTTACTTTGTAATTAATGAAAGAAAATATTATTTTTTTGTAGATTAATTTAGTATTTTTATATCTCTATCGCTAATTTAAATCGTTGTTTGAGATTTTACTTGTTTTATTTCGTGATGACCTGACGATTACCGTAGAAGTTCGAGACGTTGTTCGCTTCTCTACATAGAATTTTCTCCAACCATACCATCCGTTTTTACATATACACTTGGTTTATTTGTAAATGATTTGCTCCTATATTTGCATGGCATACAGTATGAGTTACAGGCGTGCTATGTAGCATTTCGGACTGTTTGGTGTGTAAAACACGTTAAAGAGAACAAAACTATTACAGGATATGTTATAAATTAAACATATAAGTTTGAAAATTAACAGGTAGTTGGGTAAATGTTCTTCGATAATTAAATAATATAAGTATCCTGTATAAATTATACGACACTTTTATATTGAGAAATCAAATAAGTTAAAAATTGTTGACAAAGTGAAGTGACCGTTTATTACCAAATGTATGGACCTCTTTGGGACTACCAAAGCCCTCTACTGTATAAATGATGTACTATATAAAAACAGCAATAATTCAATTATGTCAGGTCATGTGGTGAGGGTGCTCGACTCGTGATGTGAGGTCGTTGGCTCAAATCCCCTTCACATGTTTGATCTTTTAGCCGTGGGGTGTTATTATGTTACGGTGAATCCCAATATTAGATTTTAAAAGAGTAGCCCAAGAATTGACGGTGGGTGGTGATGACTAGCTACCTTCCATTTAGTCTTACACTGCTAAATTAGGGACGACTAGCCCAAATAGCCCGCTTGTAGCTTTGCGCGAAAATTCAAAACAAAGAAACAATCAAATATATTCTGTGAAATTCTTATTAGTTGACGTCTTATAATGGCCGTTAGATGGTGTTAAAATCATCAATAACTATAGTATTAGAATTTTTTTTTTGTTTGCCTCTTTGTTTTAATTTCACGCAAAGCTACACGAGAACTATCTGCGCTAGTCGTTCCTAATTTAGCAGTGTAAGACTAGAGAGAAGGGAGCTAGTCATCACCACCCACCGCCAACTCTTAAGCTACTCCTTTACTAACGAATAGTGACATTGATCGTCACATTATTACATCCCTATGACTGAGAGGGCGAACATGTTGGGTGTGACGGGGATTCGAACCCGTGACCCTACCATTACGAGTCGAGTATCTTAACCAAGTGATCATGCTGAGCCATTAAGTGATTTAGATAATCGCCGGTCTTATGTTCGTCAGAATTAACGTTGAACTAGTTAGGCCTGAGAATAAGCGAACTGGAACTAGCCTTTATTCTGGGAGTCAATTTGAAAACAAAACAAACAAAACAGTATCAGATGTGGCAGTTAACAGCTTTACGTAGAACTAATAAAACTAATTGTTTGAAATGTCACGGCCGTCTTAGTTATTTGGCCCAAGAGTAAAGGCCCTCATAACAAAGTAATCACTTAGTTTAGGGTAGTCGCTGTTGTCGAGACCTGCAGCGTCCCTCTGCTGAGCGTCTCACGTCCAGTGTTTGATAATAACAGCACTAGATAATCTAAACGTATAGTCACCAGAGCTTTTGTCCAAACATTTCAAGCTTCACGCCTAATAAAACTGATAAAATCTTCAATGGTGAGCAGACATATTTTTTGTCTAACACTCGCCTCGCGCCGACCACTTCGCAACCTGCAAGTTGTGAGTTCGAATATAATCAATTTTTATGATCGCTCTTTCAGCAGTGAGGGCGTTATAACGTGATAATCAGTCACACTATTTGATTAAAGTAGCCCACGTAGCAGGAGGTGTAATGTTGACTGGCCATCCTCCCTCTAGTGTAGGACAAAAAGCTTTTCCGTTTAATTATTACCCATGTTTATCGACTCTTGTTTACCATAACCTTCTTAGCTCACCATGGCTACGTGGTTAAGGCACTCGACTCGTAATCATTACCAGTAAGTAGTACGAAAACTTCTATTTGGCGCAAAGCTACATAACAGACTATTTACATTCTGTCCGGGCCCGGCGCTTGACTCGTAATCTGAGGGTCGCAAGTTCAAATCTCCGGAAAAGGCGGAAGACTTTCGAAACATCGTCCTCTACACTTGTGTCTCCACAACATGTATTTGCTGTGCATTCTACGGAGTTTCATCATGAATAAGCTGCCTAAACAAACTATAAAAACAGTATTAATAAGTTATGTTGTTGTAATAATAGTATTAAAAGGTAAAGTTATTGTAACAATAGTATTTATAGGTAGTCTTATTATAACAACAGTATTAAAATGTAGACTATTGTTACAATAATGTGAATAGGTAGTCATATTTTAACAACAGTGTGAGTTGGTAGTTTTATTGTAATAGCTGTACCAATAAGTAGTATGGTTGTAACCAGGGGCGTAGATTTTTTTTACACCCGATGAGGGGATGATTTTTGCAACCACTTATGTGGACTGTTCAATTTGCAAATTGGTAATCTCTGATTACGTGAACCTGAAAGCTGTAAACATGCAGTCACAGAGTAATCTTGTTGCCATGATACTTCAAGGTTTCCATGTATGTTTGTATAAGTGAGGTGCTGTGAACAGTTTTCAAAATGTTAATAGAATAAAGACAAATGTGCATAAATTAACTGCCACATTAATTTATTCCTGCACACTGCACAGTATGACCATTATCCTTGACAAGGTTACTAATGACTTTCATTGCATGAATTACGTTTTCAAATATTAATAAAATTAGTAATTACCCTTGGTAAGTTTATATCTACTGAAAAACTGTTCATGTTTTTTGATAAAAATAATTAAAATGTCTTTGCAAATTCTTAAATTACACATCAATACAATGTAGCAAATAATTATTCATACTTTTCATTGAAGTAAGATTCATTTAGTCCTCTAGTCTACATGTTCCCAAACGTAGAACTCCTTTGTGATGATCTGGTTATGAATATTTTCATAAGCTCTTCTATATTTATGTTGTCGACCTCATATTTGTGAGTGTGACAAACTGCCACATGGTTGAGGCGGCACTGAGACATAGTTGACAACATGTATTTTGTACATTGACCTTAACCACGTCTTTAACCGTCTTAATGAAGAAAAGCTACGTTCACATTCGCAGCTGGTTACTGGACATACAAGCAAAATTTCATTAGAAGAAACACTTCACTAAACATCTGCTGGCTTGTTTCATGCATTTTACAGTAAGCATCCTTCGCACCATTCAGAGATACTGCTTTTGTTGTTCCTTTGAACATGGGCAATTGAAACTCGAGCTGTTGTGCAGAGATTTCTGGATATAAGTTTATAACCGAGTTGTTAATCTTGCCAGATGTGATCATGTTCTCAAGTGCCAGATATTGCCTCAAGTCATTGTTGTCTGCATTGAATCTAGTGGTCAGATGTTCTATGACGGTGTCCACAAATTCAAAATATTGGCTTCTGTAATAATCTCCAGCTGTTGCAGAATGGTGTGCTGAGCCATCATCTGTGATCCTTCTGGGGTCTGTGAATGCGTGGTAGTTCAATAGGCACCAGATCTAGAAAATTTACCTAATTGTCAGCTTCATCAAATATCTTGTTGTAATTTTTCTCTGTTCGCAATACCCGCAACTGCTCAACTGTCATTGCAGATGCTTCAGTCATGCCAGATGCTGTCGCTGATTATGCTTGGAATGCACGGTTTAGTTCCTCTAATGCAGCTAATGGATGCTGAGCCATCAACAATCCCAAAACTGTCTTTCCTTTGTCAAATCTGTCCAGCAGACCTCGTACTTTCACTGCTACATCTGATTTTTCATTTGCTAATTCAGACAAAGAATCAACAATGTCACTGTAGTAATCATTAGCACATGTAATTGGAGATAGGCGGCACAAGCAGCGTGTTGGACACAGTGGGCAGATGTATTTAACTGGACCATTGTGGCTGTCTGACGATACAATATTTTCAAATATTCCCTTGTATTTGCTTGACTTCTGAAGCAAGACATCAAGTTCATGTACCCACTGGATAGAATTTCGAACACATTCACAAGCTTCAACTGCATGTTGCATTATTAAATTAGCTTCGTGTGCTCCGCAGTGAAGAAACAAAGCTGATGGTTGCTTCTCTTTTATTTTTGCCTGACATCCACTGTACGCACCACTCATGTTAGCGGCTCCATCATAAGTTTGTGCTCTTAATCCTGACAGTGGTAAATTGAGTCTAGTTAGTACATCACATATAGTCGAGGATATTGTTTCACTAGTTGTATTGGAAACACTGTACAAACCAAGAATTGTCTCATGGACGTCAAGATTCTCATCTACGTATAGTACACATATTGCTTCCTGTTCGGCACCTGTAATATCTTGAGTGCCATCAACCATTCATGCAAAGATTTTACTTTGCTGCACTTCGCGTGCTATGTTCCTCAATATTTGATAGCTGAACATCTCCATTATTTCACTCTGAGCCTGGGGTGATGTGAATGTGGTTTTCTTTTATAAGTAGGCCGTCAACTCAGCATCTTCCTCTTCCAGGAGCTTCTCCTAAAGGTATACTCCACTGGCCTCTCCAATTTCCCTGTAAAAAAGGCATCTATTTTCTGCCTTGGCACAATGAAAGCATATGACTTTTGAGTCTGATTGTCGAAGTGTAGCCATGGGAACTCATCAAACCACTTGCCCTGGAAGTTGATATTTTGAGATTTTGCTTTCTGTCGTGGTATTAGTTGTGCGTCTTGATGATATGGCTTTCCACACTGTATCTGTGGTGTGTCAGATTTTTCATCACTGCACAAACTTGTTTCACAACTATCTGGTGGTTCATGATGTGCAATAGTTGCACAAATATTTTCAGACTCGTCCTCTGATGAGCATGGTATTTCTCTGTATGGCAAGTTGTTATTCCTTTGCTTGAGGTTGTTGGATTATCTGCATCTACATTGTCACTTGTAGTACGAGTAACTGGCTTGCAGAACTGTATAATATCGGAAAGTTTCAGACGCTTGCTTGTCATAGTTGGACTCTGTTTCTCAGATGACTCAACAGGCTAAAATACAGTCTTTATTGAAAACTCTAACATACAACGAACGACGATAGAACAGAATGGAAGTAGGACTGAACTTTACAATGTATTTAAGTCGAACGCGCGAACCTCACAGTGACTACCGAGCCAACTGACCGCCTGGATATCGCTGGGACAATAATGTGTGCTAGTTACAACACAAGTAATTGCAAGTTTCTCGAAAAAGAGAATATATTGTTATTTTACCATAAAGCACCAGCACTTTATTAGAGGGCGGTGATAATCTGAAATTTCATGGATTAATGAGGGCCACAAACACAGGTCTAATGAGCTCTGTTGTAAAATCGAGGCTCAGACTAAAGGAGCGGAGGGGTGATGTAGGGCGCGTCTGGATCCGAGAGGCCCGAAACTGTCGTTAACTGTACACTAAACGTACAGTATGGTCAGCAACTTCGGCAGCTAAAGGTTGTTAGGTGTTCGACAATAAAACCGGCTAGACATGCATAAGAACAAATGGCGTAGGAAAGCCGCACAATATACACATAAGATTGATGCAGCTACAATCTACAAATGGCCTGCCAGATCTAGATCACAGGAGTTTTCTCTTGGGAGTAATACTTTCGAATTTCATGCTCTGTTCAATCTATTGTGATGAAAATTTTACTTAATCTTACACTACGTACAAGACGTATGTAGATTCTGTAATATTGCTTGCAAGCCTTGCATGTATACTTAGGTCTACTGACTGATACTTACGAACTATCGCTTAGTTCGAAAAGCTTTTAGAAGCACGCCTATTAAAGATGTACATTTCGGCTACTGAAAAGCTTACATCTAGGCCTAATTATGTAATTCGATTGGTAAGAACACGAGAATTACAAGAACAAACATACAATTTGTAGGCCTGTGATGCAATAAAACAATTCAACAGACTAAACTGTAGGGGGGATGATTGTATGCATCATACCCCCTACCTAAAATAAAGGGGGATGTATACCCTCTACCACCCCAGAATCTACGCCCCTGGTTGTAACAATAGTATTAAAAAGTAGACTTATTATAACAATAGTATTAAAAAGTAGACTTATTGTAACAATAGTATCAATATTTAATCTTATTTTAACAATAGTGTTAGTAGGTAGTCTTATTGTAACAACAGTATCAATAAGTAATATTGTTATAACAACAGTGTCAGTTGGCAGTCTTATTGTAACAACAGTGACAATAGGTAGCATTGTTGTAACAATATTATTAAAGGGAAGGTTTTTGTAACAATAATGTCGATAGGTTGTCTTATTTTAACACCAGTGTCAGTAGGTACTCTTATTTTAACAACAGTGTTAGTAGGTAGTGTTATTGTAACAAAAGTGTTATTAAGTAATATTATTGTAACAATAGTATTAAAAGTAGACTTATTGTAAGAATAGTGCCAACAGGTAGTCTTATTTTAACAACAGTGTCAGTAGGTAGTCTTGTTGTGACAAAAAGTGTTAATTTGAAAGTTTGTTGAATGGGCAATAACTGCCTATTCGGAGAGACACAAGTGTAGTGGACGACGTTTCGAAAGTCTTGTGTTCCACAACATGTATTTGCTGTGCATTCTACGAAGTTTCATCATGAATACTTTGCCTAAACAAACTATAAAAAACAGTATTAATAAGTTATGTTGTTGTAATAATAGTATTAAAAGGAAGAGTTATTGTAACAATGGTATTAATAGGTAGTCTTATTGTAACAATAATGTCAATAGGTAGACTTATTGTAACAAAGTATTAAAATGTAGACTTATTGTAACAACAGTATTAATAGGTAGTTTTATTTTGACAACAATGTCAGTAGGTAGTGTTATTGTAACAAGTGTCAATAAAAAGTATTGTTGTGACAATAGGATTAAAAGGTAGACTTATTATAACAATAGTCTCAATATGTAGTATTACGTGAACAATAGTGTCAGTAGGTAGACTTATTGTAAGAACAGTGTCAAAAAGTAGTATTCTAACAACAAATGTTTAAAGTTAAATTTATTGTAAGAATAATTCCTGTAGGTTGTCTTATTTTAACATCAGTGTTAGTAGGTGTTCTTATTATGAGAACAGTGTTAGTAGGTTGTCGTACTGTAGTAACAGTGTCAATAAGTAGTATTGTTCTGACAATAGTTTTAAAAGGTAGACTTATTGTAACAACCGTATCAGTTTGTAATTTTATTGTAACAATAGTGTCAATAGGTAGCATTGTTGTAACAATAGTTTTAAAAGGTCGACTTATTGTAACAATAGTGTGAATAGGTAGTCTTATTGTAACAATAGCATTGATAAGTAGTATTCTTTAGCAATAGTATTAAGAGGTAGGTTTATTGTAACAATGGTGTCAATAGGTAATCCTATTGTAACAATAGTGTGAATAGGTAGTCTAATTGTGACAATAGTATTAATAGGTAGTCTTCCTGTAATAATAATATCAATAGGTAACCTTATTGCAAGAATAGTGTTAATAGGTTGTCTTATTTTAATAAGTGTTAATAGGTGGTCTTATTGTAGTAAGAGATGTAACAGATATTCTTATTCTAAAAATAGTATTTACAATTAGTTATTGTAAAAATGATGTTAACAGCTAACCTTAATGTAACAATTTTGTTTATATTATTTTTCTTTTTAATAGTTGGTACTGTTGTAACAAGAAAGATAACAGCTGGTACTATTGTTCAAAAGAATTTTATAGCTGGCAGTATTGGAAGAACAATGTTAATAGCTGGTATTATTGCAATAAGAATAGTGTTGGTAGCTGGCACTGTTCCAACAAGGGTTAATAGCATGTACCACTGTAATAACCAGAATGGTAATAGCTGGCATTATTGTAACAAGAGTGTTGATATCTGGTACCATTGTAACAAGAATGTTGATACCTGTAATTATTGTAATAAGAATGTTAATAATATATAGATGGCGTTATTGTAATAAGAATGTTAATAATATATAGATGGCGTTATTGTAATAACAATAGTATTGATAGCTGCTACTATTCTTAGAAGAATGTTAATAGTTGGTACCATTGTAATTACAAGAACATTAATAGCTGGTATTATTGTAACAAGAATGCTAATAGTTGATACTACAGTAACAATAACAGTGTTTATAGCTGGTACTATTGTAACAATAGTGCTAATAGCTGTTTTCATTCTTACAACAATTGTGTTAATAGCTTCTCTTTTCTTATTAAATTAGGTGGACTATCATCGTTTACCAGAGCCATACAGTGATGGATGTTACAAAGATGACAAAAAACGAACCAGGTGCTTACAACAAGAAGGTTAGTGACGTAACGGAATAGTACGTCACAAGGAAGATATGTCACGTGATAAAGACGTGCTTTTAATAATAGGATTTTTTGTTTTGTTCAGTTGTCATTCAGAACTTAATGTGTTTTAATTCAACCTTAACCTTTGCATTTTAACATGTTTTAATTCAACCTTAACTTTCGTATATTAACATGTTTAATTCAAACTTAAGATTTGTATTTTGACATGTTTTAATTCAACCTTAACCTGTGTATTTATCGTCTTAATTCAGTCTTAACCTTTGTATTTTAAAATGTTTTAATTCAACCTTAACCTGTGTATTTATCGTATTAATTCATTCATAACCTTGTATTTTAACATTGTTTAAAAAACAACCTTAACTCTGTATTTTAACGTGTTTTAATTCAATCTCAACCTCTGTATTTTGACATGTTTTAATTCAACCTTAACCCGTTTTTTATCGTCTTAATTCAATCTTAACCTTCGTATATTAACATGTTTTAATTTAACCTTTACCTCTGTACTTTAACATGTTTTAATTCAAATTTAAGATTTGTATTTTTGACATGTTTTAATTCAACCTTAACCTGTGTATTTTGACTGATTATATATTACTGTTCCTAGATGCACTGTTGTAAACCTATACAACATAGACACCACAGGCATAGCTTTGTACTTAACTACAAACACACACACACACGATCGTAATCCCAAATATTTTAAATAAAATAATTATAAATATGTATACTGTTTATTTTTCCATTAATAGCGATAGTAGTAAATGAATTCCATTTGAAAAGACTGAAAAAAAATGTTAACACTGAGGAGTTTCTAGACTGGGATATCCAGTGTTGAAAAGTTTCGTTTGTTTGTTTGACCCTCGGGCTACCTCCGCTTGCCTACTTTAGCACTGTATTACTAGAGGGAAGGCAGCTAGTCATTATCACCCACCACCCACTCTTGGGTTACTCTTTACTAACGAATAGTGGAATTGACCGTCACATCATAAGGCTCCCACGGCTGAAAGGGCGAGCATTTTTAGTGTGACGGGGATTCGAACCCGCGATCATCAGATTACGACTCGAACGCCTTAACTCACCTGGCCATGCCAGACCCGATAAATTAAAGGGAAGGCAGTTAGTAAGTAGAATCAACTGCCAATTTTTGGCTACACCAATTTAAACGTGGGATTTAACTTTTACTTCTAAACAGAACCGAATTCAGAAAATTTAAAGCTCAAATTTGCATCAGCAGGGCCCAAATCTTGGTCTTCGGATCCACACTATACTAGTCACTGGGCGATGAATAACGGCGTATTGTTAATGTCATGATACATTATTGATTAATGTATCTATTTTATGCATTTTGGTGAATTATGTACATTAAAAGTTTCTTAAGAATATTTATATATTATAGACAACTTGATTTCTATCATAATTACTAGTTACTGATTTAATAACTTTCATCCATTAAAGTATTTCGACATAAATTTTATTGTGACAAATCTGAAATTTCTGTGTTCTTTAAATAAGTTAATGTACTTTCCTTAATTTGTTATTAGTGACAGTCAGCTGTTTCTTATACTTACTTATTTACAGGTTAGAGGAGTTTAATAGTTGTGGAGCGTTTTGTATACCATATATCATCTATTACCCCTAGTTGTGCAGTGCTGCATCTATATAGACCAACCACTAACCACTTTCATTTATAGCTAAGAAATTTGACCTTAGCACCTGATCTCATCCCGACAATAATCTACTCAAGGTACTTCGTGGTACTTGAACTCCTCCAAACAATAATCTACTCAAGGTACTTCGTGGTACCCCTACACAATGTGCTCAACCTTGTTCCTCACATCTCACCTTCCACCCCTACGTGATACTTTGTTCATGACACTATTTGGAGACCTTAAAATTCTTTACAATAACTACCTTGACCAGCTGGGATCAATCACTTTCTAGTTAAATACGAGGACTTATTATCACACGAGCAGCCAAAACTCTCAAAGGCTTTCTATATATGTATAATAAAACTTGTTTTATTTCATAAATTCAACAACTTTGCTCAATGAGCTTTTACGTCTTTGTTCTCTTTAGGATCAAACCTTAAATTATCACTATAAACAATAGATCTTAGTGCTGAGCTGTATAAACACAATGTAACTGTATGATTGTATAAAAAACCTTAAATTATCACTATAAACAATAGACCTTAGTGCTGAGCTGTATAAACACAATGTAACTGTATGATTGTATAAAAAACCTTAAATTATCACTATAAACAATAGATCTTAGTGCTGAGCTGTATAAACACAAAGTAACTGTATGATTGTATAAAACCTTAAATTATCACTATAAACAATAGATCTTAGTGCTGAGCTGTATAAACACAATGTAACTGTATGATTGTATAAAAAACCTTAAATTATCACTATAAACAATAGATCTTAGTGCTGAGCTGTATAAACACAAAGTAACTGTATGATTGTATAAAAACCTTAAATTATCACTATAAACAATAGATCTTAGTGCTGAGCTGTATAAACACAATGTAACTGTATGATTGTATAAAAAACCTTAAATTATCACTATAAACAATAGATCTTAGTGCTGAGCTGTATAAACACAATGTAACTGTATGATTGTATAAAAACCTTAAATTATCACTATAAACAATAGATCTTAGTGCTGAGCTGTATAAACACAATGTAACTGTATGATTGTATAAAAACCTTAAATTATCACTATAAACAATAGATCTTAGTGCTGAGCTGTATAAACACAATGTAACTGTATGATTGTATAAAAACCTTAAATTATCACTATAAACAATAGACCTTAGTGCTGAGCTGTATAAACACAAAGTAACTGTATGATTGTATAAAAAACCTTAAATTATCACTATAAACAATAGATCTTAGTGCTGAGCTGTATAAACACAATGTAACTGTATGATTGTATAAAAACCTTAAATTATCACTATAAACAATAGACCTTAGTGCTGAGCTGTATAAATACAGTAACTGTATGATTGTATAAAACCTTAAATTATCACTATAAACAATAGATCTTAGTGCTGAGCTGTATAAATACAAAGTAACTGTATGATTGTATAAAAACCTTAAATTATCACTATAAACAATAGATCTTAGTGCTGAGCTGTATAAACACAATGTAACTGTATGATTGTATAAAAAACCTTAAATTATCACTATAAACAATAGATCTTAGTGCTGAGCTGTATAAACACAAAGTAACTGTATGATTGTATAAAAAACCTTAAATTATCACTATAAACAATAGATCTTAGTGCTGAGCTGTATAAACACAATGTAACTGTATGATTGTATAAACTATTTTATCTTTATTCTAATGTATTTTATCTTTTCTTAACCAGCAATGCTTCCAGAAATGTTTACAACTTTTATAATGAAACATGTGGATGCAGGGACCCAACAATTAATTTACCTGATGGAGTACCATCCTGCCACCTTAAAAAAAGCTAATGATGGTAAGAAAAACAGTATTTAGTAGTACAATTTTACCATCTTAAGGAACCCAATGAAGGTAAGCAAAGAAACAGTATTTATGTGTACAACCCCTGCTACCTTGGAAGGTACTGATGGTAAGTAAAGAACAGTATTTATCTAGTATAACCTTGCTAACCAAAGGAAGGTACTGATGGTAAATAAAGAATGGTATTTATGTAGTACCACCCCTATCTTGAGGATTGTACTGATGGTGGGTAAAGAACAGCTATAATGTAGAACAACCGTATTATTTTAGGGAAGGTACTGATTGTGTAAGTAAAGAACACTATTACTGTAGTACCACTGTGCTAACATAAGGAAGGTACTAAAGGTAAGTAAATAAAAGTATTTGTGAAACATCCTTATTAAATCTATGTACCAAATAAAATGAATAGTATATGGAAAAGATAGATTATGTTGGAATTGTATAATTAATAGTTTCTGTGAGTGTTATCAAGACACCATAACTCATATTGACAGAGAGAGTTCTGTTTTATTATAACCAAAACCATATTGTGCTATTTGTTGTGTCTGTCAAAGAACATTGTACCACTGATTTTAATATTGTAAATCCAAACACCTTACTGCTGTCTTAACAGTGGATGGTTTACACTCTATCAACCATAAGTAGTTTAAAAAAAATTGCATAAATATCAAAAAGTGTGTAGCTCCATTTCTACTCTAGAAGTACATTCTTTGTATAAATGTTGTGTGAAATGACATTTTTTACTAAGTGTTAGCCTTAGCCTTTGTAACTGCATGATTCGCCTTAGTAACTGTGTGAGTAACCCTAATAACTGTATGATTGGCCTTAGTACCTGTATGGTTAGCCTTATTAACTGTGTGTGATTTTACCTTAGTACCTGTGTGATTACCCTTAGTAACTGTATGTGAAGTAGAACAGTAAATAATATTTTAAAATTAATCAAAGATGAAGCTGATAACAAATTAATAGGATTAATACATAAAAGTTTTCATATGATTTGTTGACGTTTTCTAAACAATGTAACTTCTGAATAAAACTACATACATATATATATATATATATATATACGTATGGATATTTGTTTGCCACAATGTCATACAGAAGCAAAATGTATTTACTGTAAAATTGATTTTGGTGTTTCTTTCTATTTTGTATTTATCATGTTTTGTGAAGTGGAACATGTTCTGTTTCACGATTTATATTTCTTGTGTAAACAACTCATGTTTTCATAGTGCAGTGCCCTCCAACTTATCACTGGTTTATTTTACTTTCATTATCTTGCATTCTGTCAGGTGACTCTGGATTGTAAATGGTGAACAAAACCCTTCTCGAGTTTACTACTAAAGTTTACTGTACAACTTACTAAACATCTTCATATATTAGAATATTTTGTAAAATGAATCTATTTAATCCACTTAATAAGTGCCTAACGTAATATATTTATGGTACTAATGTAGAACACTGGCAAGTTAAAGCTGTAAAAGGTATTCTCTATGTTTTGATGTTAACTGTTATATATAGCTCTGAATGTAAACACTAGCACTGGTTAAAGAAACAGATGCTGATATCATATTTTAAACAACACGTAATAACTGTACATTCGTATTATATTTGTTTGTACACAACCTTCAGTGTGCTGCTTGGATAAAGTAATGGCAAAGAAACCTCTAGTGAGAGAAGACCTGCGGTTGTATCAATACTCCTTGTCTGTGTGTGTAAGTAAACAGTTGTCTTTATCTTGTGTAATTAAAATACTACTTCATTCCCTTGTAATAAACATATATTTT